>NW_010140876.1:0-27745 GCF_000699245.1 Pterocles gutturalis
GATTCTGTGATTCTGTGATTCTGTGCTTAGCCTCTGTGCACCTTGAGATCCTGTTTTGCAGGAACTCTGTATTCTCCTCTACTGCAGTAACCCTGCGACATCTCATAATTTACAGTGATATTCATGTCCCACTGTGAACTTTCTGGATCTTTCTGGAGACCAAATAGCTTCATGGCTCCTCTGTTTGGAAATGGTTTCTCCTTTTCATTAGAGACTGAACAAGCCATCTCATTTGCTTCTATTTGCATGGCACTTGCAGTGTGATAAATTACCTTGGCCATGTATAACTTAGAGAACTATCGCTCCTGCTGCTTAACACGGAGGCTACGCCTGCTCCCAACACCCGCCTTAGGCTGGGCTTACGGAGTGTTATACCTGCACAGTGCATTTACTGTGAACACAACATCTCAACAGGGCTATATTTTACTCAGGTAGAGGAGAACCTTCCCTCAACAGGGCAAGAAGCCACATCACTGGGAGCACAGTTTTTCCAGGATGACGCATTCACTGCCACATTTCCCTGGTAGAGCACTGCCGATGGGACCGCAGAGAGGTGCAACTGTGGGCTGACACAGCTGCCAGCCGGGATGGGTATGAAGACATAGCCAGGTTTTATTTTTGGTATTACATCGGGAAACTTCAGTGCAGTTCCAGTAGCTCCAGTCTGCTTGTGCATGCCGCTTAGTTACAGATCAACTTCATCTTCACACACGAGTGGTCCCGCAATGAGGGATGCCTGAAGTACCCAGGCAGCTGTTGCTTGCTCAGCCTTCTCTCTACAAAGCCAAGAGGCATGCTGTAATTTTGTGTGTAATTTTACCTGGGGATTAGTTGCAGCTATTTAGGAGAACTCAGCTCCAGCTGCAGATCCTCACAGATGCTCATAATGGGCCTGTGCTCCGCAAGCCCTGCTCATTTTTGAGTGAGTCAGGGATCATGGAAAGATAAGGCGCTCTCCTGAGTGCTGCCATGGGCTTGGTGATCATGGAGAAGCTCATTAAGCGATGTCAGCTGAGGACAGGCTGGCTGGGTCACTCGCAGCCTCGAACCTCCAAATGACTCACGCTCCCCTGCCAGATCAAGGGACGTGTATTGGCTTGTTTTTGATGGTGACAGTCCCGGGTCTTATTACCTAGGGAATATCTTACCAGCTCCAAAGTGCACAAGGAGAAAACAAAAAGAAAAGCAGCCAGGAAGAAGGAATGATCAGACATGGTATCTGAACAATGTGCATTTCTGCCTTTATGATTGTTAACAAACCCAATTACTGGTTGATTGGCAGCAAATCAGGGTGAAGCAGTTTCGCTGGGATTAGATGGAGAAGGTTAATGAAGTGTCTGAAGGCAGACGTTAGCAGCTGGGGTTGGTTGGGCAGAGCAGGGTGCAGTTGGCTCCTGGCTGGAGGTGCATACCTGCCTTCCCTGCATTTGCAGAAATTACTGTGCTGCTTCCCAGGTTGGGCACTGGAGATACAGAGGACTCCCAGGAGGCAGAACTGGGGCCAGGCAGACTCAGCAGGGGTACAGGGACAGAGCAAGAGAGGCTGAGCCGCTGCAGCAAACGGACTCTGAGTGCTGCAATCTGGGTTTGTGGGTTTGAGGCAAAAAACAGAACTCAAGAGCCTTGTCTGGAGCTCATCTTCTGATCACTGCAAAAACCACAGGGAATATAAGATGCAGCCATGCTGCAAACAACTCCTCTGCAGCTCGGAAGAAGTTTTCCAGTTCCCTCAATGCTAGAAGCACCACTGTCCGGTGGCTTAACAGCCTCTGCCACCCCCTGTAAGGAAATGCTTCTGTCTAAACCTGGAAAAAAATGTATTTCAATTGGAATTGTAGTTTCATTTATAATTGTGCTGAAGCAAAATCTTTGCTATAAACCCCCAAAGAGCCTTGTTGGTTTATAACAGATGGGGCTGGACTCTCTGCTCTCTTTCACTAGTACATATCAATAGTTACTATATTAAAGTCAGTGAATGCACATGGTACAAAATCAATGCAAAGTGGAAAGCAAGGACATCTGTGTATTAAAGTAACAGGTAGTATTTTGTGTCTCCTCATATTGTAGGTGCTATTCAATATCAAAGGCATTTTTCCCCTGCTGCTAAGCCCACTCAAATATTCATTATTTACTTGTCATACCCAAAAAGTATATTAACTTTTCATATTCTCAAATGCAGCATTTCAAGGTGTTCC
The DNA here is from genome assembly GCF_000699245.1 of Pterocles gutturalis. NCBI lineage: Eukaryota > Metazoa > Chordata > Aves > Pterocliformes > Pteroclidae > Pterocles > Pterocles gutturalis. The sequence goes on from NW_010140876.1 coordinate 2,196, forward strand.
TGCAAAGCAGAATTTAAGATCTTACAACTTATCCTGAACTTCCTATTTTTTTGTTGCTTAGCAGGCAAAAATATTGGCAAAACAAGATGTGATGCTCCACAGCAAATAGAGAAAAGAACCATTCTTTGGTACATGAGGTGCTTGCAGCAACATGAACAAAGCCACTGCCTCCTTTGGAGCAAGGAAGAACGTGAGGAGGAAGGAGCAGCAGAGACAACGTGTGATGGACTGACCACAACCCCCATTCCCTGTCCCCCTGCACCACTCGAGGGGGGAAGAGGTAGAGAAATTGGGAGTGAAGTTGAGCCTGGGAAGAAGGGAGGGGTGGGGGGAAGGTGGTTTTAGATTTGTTCTTACTTCTCATTGTCTTACTCTGATTAACTGGCAATAAATTAAACTGATTTCCATAAGTTGAGTCTCTTTTTTTCCTGTGACGGTAACTGGTGAATGATCTCTCCCTGTCCTTATTTCAACCCATGAGCCTTTTGTTATATTTTCTCTCCCCTGTCCAGCTGAGGAGGGGAGTGACAGAGAGGCTTTGGTGGCAGCTGGTGACCAGCCAGGGTCAGCCCACCACAGTGCATTTTGTTCAGTTTATTTTTTTAATCGAAATTGTTGTTGCCATTTCTACTTCTGACATGAAAGTGACAACAAACAGTTGATCCTGTGACACCATGTGGCCCTGTGATCTCTTTATCATATATCTGATATTGTAGACTAAATGAGTTGGCTGTTGGGGGAAGTTTGTGCCTATGTGAGATGATTAGACAAATGTTTAGACAACAAAAGGGTGGATCCAAAGAGGGACAGAGGAGAGCCCCTCAACAATCAGGATCTTTCTTTCCAGTGAAGTGGTGTTTCGGTCACAGTCTCTGAAAGATCAAAATCTTCTGATGTAACAGAACAGAGTTCCTCCAGAGACTTGCTGCCAGGGCCTTCAAACGATCCTGCAAATTAATCAAGAAGAATTAGAGACCAGAGATATGGAAAAGGATGATGCTGGCTTCTGCCTGGTCTTTCTGAAGAGCTACAGGTACAGGTTCCCTGGGCCAAGCACCTTGGTCTTTCTTAATCTGTTTAAAAGGGATAACAGCAAGCAGGAGCCTTGGATCAGGCGCTGCTTTCTGTGCCTCTAACAGGGATGTTTGCAAGGTGCAGGCAAGTGCTCGCAGGACTTGGGAAGATGAAGCACGGATGTTGCTCTGCACAGAAGTCTCCTCTGTAGAGAAGATGCTGGGTGATTCACGTGGCTCTTGCACTTCAGTCACGTATTTCTCCAAGGTATTGCATGTCTTTCATCTCTGTATTTTTAATAACGAACAAGTTAAATAAAACCAACCAACGAACCCTTTTAGTCCCCATCATTTTTATCTCCATTAGATGTGTTATCTGATTACTTAACCCACACTCTCTTTGATTCCTTTACCGTTATTTTCCCTGTATTAGTCTACAATCATTCAATGGCAAGCCAGAAGATGAGCCCTAATCTCCTCTTAAAGTGTGGGCAGTGTTAGTCCTCTGTAGTGTATATGAGATGTACTGAAATGGCCTTTCATCTCCGGGTTTGCTTGCTCACGCAGACATTTTCCACCAGTGTGACAGTCTCCAGCATTTCCACTCCCAGTTTTCTCTGAGCAGCTCGTGGCTTTAGCAGCAGCTCAGCACGGTCGGTGCAGAAGCCAGGGAGATTGTATGGTCCATGCTGAAGTCCAGGTTACCCCCAGCTCAGGCAGCGCAAATCTGCCCAGGGGATTCGTTGTACCGGGGCAGGACTGACAATCTTCAACAGCTCTTTCCTTTAGCTATTAGAAATTGCAATTTAAAGTGTGATTCTCATCGCCGGGATGATCCCTCCACCCTGTTCCAGCCCTAGGCATGTCCATGAGTTTTATCTCTCTTCCAGAGCACTCTCATACCCCTCGAGTAGCTTATGGAGGAGGGACTGGTGCAAAGGCAATCTCTAGCCCTGAAATTCGCAGTTGGGCATCATCTGTGTAAGCCACTGCTAGCTGAGCACTCTCATTGAACACCTGTAGGGTGAAATTCAAAGCCATGAATCTCATGTTTTTTACTTTGCTTCTTGTCTACAAGCAAAAATTGTCACAAGGTGGGAGGGGAGCTAATCTCACCACAAAAAGTTTTTTTCCCAGATGGTAAAAAATACACAATAAACCATGCCTTCCTGCTTTCTACAAATTCGTCAACCTCGTGACTGTTTCCCTTGGTCCTCTTCCTGTGCTTCTTTCTGTATTCATTATTGCTCCAAAATTGCTTCTCTGTTTGCTCATCAGTCCTTCCACCCACTTTCACCTCCTGTCCTGGGTGTGATGAATTTCATTTCATCTTTTTATTCTTAGATGGAGCCAATAAAACATGTGACAAAGATGTTCCTTGCTTCCCAGTAGTAAACTCTTCTTCCTCTTCTTCTTAAAAAACCCCTGAGTTTGCAATTTATAAACATCCAGAATTTCCTTGAGGATATTTAATGATACACAGCAGCATTCACTGAGCACATCACATTAACTCCACTGTAATTATTTTCTCACAATTACATGGTTGTTTTTTTTTTTTTTTTTAAAGACAATCAATGAAAGTAAATACATTTCTGAGAAGACTTGAATGTTCCAAAGTAAATACTGGAAGTACCATATCCTGAACATTTCTGCTTCTTCAACCTCTTTGTTCATTTGAGTTCTTATTTAGAAATTATTTCTAATTTCAAAATGCAGCAGTGAGTGAAAGTTTGGTTCCCATCTGTTCTTGCCTTCATGGTTTCTGCTTCACAAGATCATTTCCAGAAGTGCATTAGTTATACATTCTTGCAGAGCAAGTGTGAATATTGTCTGCAAAAGCACTTACTGGAGCAGCCACTGAACATTAATAAACATGACACCTCTCCTGTTTGCTTTATGCAGTGAGGTTTCTGCATTAAGCCATCCACCAAACAGGATCACTGTTCCACAGGCACTGCTAGGCAAGAATTATCAGGCAAAAGCATCAGTCAATGAATGAACCAGTCTTTGGAACAACCGATAAAAATTGTAATGTAAATCCCAACCCTGCATCCAAAGTCAGCTGGGTACTATCAGGCACACTTATTTATGGCACCCCTTAGATGCCAGTACAAATTTAGCAACAGGAGCTGGATTTCTGAGCAAAGACCTTGTACCCCTCAACATTTGGAGCAGCATGTAGACTGGGATTGACAGAATGATGTACAAATGACTGTTTTTTCTTTTCCTTTTCTTCAGGAACAATGTCATGGGAAGAGATCTAGTACAATCTGCTGAATGCAGAAGGGGACCAAAGGATTTACTCTGTGATAAGATCCGTCATTTCTTCCAGTTTAGAGCTATAAAGCCTTTTCACAGCCTTGTGCAGAGTTAGTAGGTGGATACACATAATGACATCCAATGGCATGCAATTTTGTTTGCCATTGTAGAAGTAGCAGCTGTAACTTCGCCCTCCAGACCCGCAGCTCCTCCCAGACGGGGCTGGAGGAGGAACAAGAAAGGTGCCAGACTGAGAAGCAGCCCTCAGAAGAGCTTTTTCAAAATAACTTTCACTGTCCATAGCTACATTTCTGAACTCAAGACACTGATGAGAGCAGGAAGAATTGATGTTCTGTATTTGTGACAACGTGTCGGTGAACTCCAGGAAAAACAAGGTGGCTTCTACCTGAATATCTGTGCAGAGCTGACCTGGAGCTGGAGGGGCTGCAGCACCAGAGGAAAACTCTTTGCTGGTCTGTGTACATGTGCTACTGCTGTCTGGAAACTCATGGTCCTGAGCAGGGCTCTGTGATGGATTCATGTTCTGCTCTTCAAACACACCGCCAGTGTGACGCAGTCAGCCAACCCTGCCCAGTGAGTTAGGTGGCCGATAGCTTTGGCTTTGCACTTAGTTGCCACGGTATGGTGGATGGGACCATGCTTTTAACATTAAATCACATGTTTTGGTCTGGACTTCACTCATAAAAACTCAAGGGTCTCTCACTTGTTTTGCTGAATTAGGAAAGTGAGACTTGTTAGTCTGGCAGCCTTTTATTTTTTGGCATCTTCTGCTACTGTGACAGCCTTACCAGGAGTTTGGGTCATGGACAGGCAGTGACTAAGTGCTGTGCAGGAGGCTGAGGGGCCAGAGCAGATGGTGCCCATGGGACAGTGATAGTCACTGTCTGTAAGGCTTGATGCTGCTGAGGGAAGCCCTTCTCTGGTTTCAGCTGTATGGATTTCTGCACATCTGCACAACATCTGCATAACATCTCCCTTCTGTTGTGTGCAACCAAGGGCAAGAAGCTCAGGCATTTGTGGGAAACTGAGAGATGCACGTGTAAATGACAGTTTTCAGTGGGACTTTACCTTGGTCCCGTACTTTGGACACTGGATATATTTTTGTGGTTTGCTTAGGTTATTGTTTGGTTGTTTTTTTTCCCCAGGCATGTAGCACACACCAGCATGGCACAGAGCTCTGGTTCAGTGAATAGCATGGGGTGCTCTTTGTGAGGTGCAGCTCTCATGCTATTTCCACTTGCATTTTGTGTGTTGGTAGAACAGCAGGTATTGATTAACAGAAGAATTAAGTATTAATGTCTTCCAGGTTCATGCAGCTTTTCACCTTCAACACACAGCCTGCCTGACTGCTCAAACCACACTGTCTCCGAGTCAAGGGTTTGCAGAGTGCTTGCCGTTTTGCAAGCAAAGTAGTCGGGGTCTGTTGATGCACAGGAGGAGTGCTTTGACTCATATGTACAGCTCCTATTTTGTTTTCTTTCTTTCTAAAATGTGAATAACGATTTAAATAGTAAGAGGTATTTAATTTTGAAAAATTTGGAACTTATTTTTTTCTCTCTGCTGGAAGCCTCAGGGTCATTTTGACCCACCATTCCAGGGACCAGCCTTAGCTCCCTACGAGCTCCCACAGGGAGGTGTTTTCCTTGCTAGGTGGAAGGAGCAGCAGCAGAAAGGTTTAGTGGTAAATGCAGCGCTCTCAGCTGAGAGTCCTGTAGTCAGGGGACACGGGGTGGGTGAATCTTTTACTTACTGTCCATGCTGTTGGCCAAAAGAGAGGAGAATATGAGCTTCTGTTTTGATGGACTGTCCTCTCTAGCAATGAAATCCATGACTACCACCAGCTGCCTGAGTGTCTCCATTCCTTCATCACAGTCTGCTCAGCCAGAGCAAGGCTGTGCTGCGTCTTCCTTCCACCCCAGCTTTCTCCACCAGCTCCCCACCCACTGCAAGGTTGCTCCTCCCAGGTGCTTCCCTTTACAGAGGCATTACTCTCTCCTTCTTAGAGACTTTCATGAAGTCATTGAGTGTCTTCCTTCCACCCACTCTTTGCTTCTTTAGTTCAAGGTGACCAGCAGGTTAGTATAGGTGTCCTAGTGAAATGAAACTGTTAAATTTCTATGGCCAGAACAGTGAAAGTAGTCATCACTCAGTTCTTAGTTTCTACAGCAGGAAACTGAAATACTGCTTCTTCGCTCCACACTTTTGGCATTTAATTCCCACTTCTTCCAAGTCCTGGGAGCTTTTGGACCTGGTGAGCCCTTTTCTATTTTTTTCTTTTTTCCACAGAATCACAGAATGTTAGAGATTGGGAGGGACCTCGAAAGATCATCTAGTCCAATCCCCCTGCCGGAGCAGGAACACCTAGATCAGATCGCAAAGGAACGCATCCAGGCGGGCTTTGAATGTCTCCGGAGAAGGAGACTCCACAACCTCTCTGGGCAGCCTGTTCCAGTGCTCTGTCACCCTCACCGGGAAGAAGTTTTTTCTCATATTCAAGTGGAACCTCCTATGTTCCAGCTTGCACCCATTGCCCCTTGTCCTATCACTGGATGTCACAGAGAAGAGCCTGGCTCCATCCTCCTGACACTCACCCTTTACATCACTTGTGTGCTTTTGAGCTGTAACCCAGGGAACTTCCTCAGCTCTGAGAGTTGTTTTAGTGGCTGACTGCCTGTAGCATTGGCTGTCCTGCATTAGGTCTTTGCAGGGTTGTGGTTCATATTAGCAAGTCTTTGTGATGCACACAGTCAGGGTACTGATTAAGAGCATCCCTGGGACACCGCAGTGACAAACATAGTTTGGCTTCCACAGTTTATCGATGGGGAGGCTGACCTGGTTTGTTTTTTTGAATTGCCCAGTTGTCAATGTTGTTGAGAGTTGGATGTCTACCTGTGAATACAAGAACTACACTTCCTCATGAGTTTCAGTGAGTGCTTGTATTTGCTCTTCCGCAGGTTGTCTTGATACTGGAGATGTGTCCCTTGCTTCTGCAAGGCATTATCTCCATATAGACAGCTCGTTACTGGAATATGTTTTTTCAGTTTACTAAAACATATCAGAAGGGATTTTGGTGGTTAAAAAAATCCATCTTGATTAAATTTATACTAATGGCTGCATATATTTCAGATGAACGAGTTTCCTGCACAACTGGACACACTGTGTGCTTTCTAACAGAGCTACAAAATGCATGGCTCTCAGTCAAAACATCTCTAAAAAGATGCAGTGATAGCTATTTGTATGACGAGATCGCAGCCAGTGTTCAGATCTGCCCTTTTTTTCTGCAAGTCCCATAACATCCAGTGTTTCTAAAGCCACAGGTCTTGGAGTGGTGGGAGTGTATGAACAAGATCTCCTCTGTCCTTCCTGGAAAAAACCCACCTTAATGGACATAAAGGAAAGCTTCACAGACCAAAATACAGGCTAAAATTCAAAAAAGGAGAAACCACTTGCAATCCCCCCCAAAAAATAAATCTGGATAGATAAAAGATAAAAACTGGTTGGTGTATACGTGTCGCAGTTCTGTAAACTGCAGTACTTACGTATAGTGTTACACTGGGTGAAGTAATCCATCATGAACCACATGTCAAATATAAAGATGGTCCCTGAATCAAAACACTTAGTACTGGTTTTTATTTTAAAACTCATTTTAAGTCAGTGCTATGATTTTTGGCTACTTGAGGTAGTTGTGAATGGCAATGCTTGTACCTACAGTGGAAGTGGGCTGCTGCTGACACCAGAAAGTCCTGAGTTTGATATCCTGTGGTCTCATGCTGAGGTCTGCCATGACAAAGCCCCAGAGACCAGGTAGTGACCAGCTTCACACACATAGCTGGTGTGCTGGTTCATTAGAAGCACCAAGGGTTTAAAGGAAAAATCATTTAAAGTCAAACACTGAAAAATGTCTAGCAGAGAAGAGAAATAACAGCTTTATGAATTTCTTGAAGTTTTCTGAAATGAAGTTGAAGTAAAATTTAGAAATGTCATTTAAACCTGAAGAACAGAAATGTGGCATTTTGAACATGGCAAAACAAAGCATTTTGACTCATTCCTTTAAAAAATGTACTTTTGTGGAGGTTTTCCCTACCAATTCACTCTCCAGCTTCATCAGTTGATCACAAAGTGTTGTCACCCCCCAGCCTCAGGGTTTCAAACCAGGACGTCGTGGCCAGTCTTGATGTTGCAGGATGTGGTGGTGGGTAACAACTCTGCACTCACAGGCAAGGACCCTCAGCATGGCCACATGAAATGGAAAGCCCACAACTTTCTGGCCTTCCTCTTCTCCCCATCACATGCAAAAGCCACCTCACCTGTGAGTGAGCAGGAGAGGACCCATCCAGGTGCCTGCTGCAGTGGAAATGGCAGCTCTAATGAGCAATGAGAGAAAGAAAACCCTTTAAAAACAGCCCGTACATAGAAAACACATCATGGGCATAGCTAGTGTGAGCAGAGGCTGCACGGTGCCTGCTGTGGCACTGCTGGGCAGGAAAGGGCTCTCCTTCATCACGGCAGCATGGGAGGTCAACTGGTCAACTGCTTCACCAAGAGTTGATGCTAACGTGAAGACCAGCCAGAGGAAAAAGAAACACTTGCCAGTTCTACCTGGGCAACATTTTCACAACTTTAAGTGGGAAGGCTGTTCCATGGAGGGCAGTAAATTAATCTTTTTATCCTTTGACCCTCTGTTTTGGGGATTTCTGCCACTGAAGTGAGATCTAAGGGAGTAGCCATGGCAGAAAGATGGCAGGATATGATGGCTCTGAGACTCCCAAACTCCACATCTTGTGTTGCAGTAGAAAACTCATTGCATTAGTGATCCATGTATTGTGAACTGGGCTGTAGATGGAAGTGAAATCACACTTGGGCATCCTGTGAGCTGTGTAGAGATGGCAAACAGATCTTCCTCCTTTGCTGTGGAGGTATGTTGGGAAGAATCACTGCAGAGGGAGTTGGGAACTTCACTGATATGTTCCTGACTATTTTTAGGAGGAAAGCAATCAGAACTAATTCAAGTATTTAATATTTTTAGGCAGATACTCCTTTCCAGGACTCTTCAAACAAATGTGTTGCTGCAACTGATACATACATTACATCATAAAATTATGCAACTTTACCCTAACTCTGTCCCTTGCCCATTTCTGCTCCTGTCATTGCTATTTTTCCACCAGTGACAGAGTAGCTGAAGGGGTTCAATGGAATAAGGCTGCTGAATAGATGAATAAATCCAGGAAGGTTGTTACAGGGATGACTGGAGATTGGCTTCTCCAGGGAGGACAGTCAAGGTCACCGGTGCGGTGCTGTGCACCGACTGTGGCGGTGGTACAGCACGTGCTTTGGGGTGATTTTTTTCTATGGTGGAATGAACTTCATTGGAAGTGAGATGTTTAATCAGCACCTTTAATGCGAAGCAGTGTTACAGACAATTAAGTAGGAGCTCGTACTCATAAAAGCAAATGTGAAATTACTCAGAAGTGCCAGCAATTTGGGAGGAGATTTGCAGAGCGTGGCATTGGAAGGGGCATGAGCAAGTGATGAGAAGCAGTGCAGGTAGCAAAGAAAGATTTAATGTCCCCTGAAATCCCATGTGCCTCTGAGACTGGAATTTGGGACCAAGTGCTGGCTGAATGGGATGCAATGAAATTCTTTGTGGTTGCTGGTTCGCTCCTATGCTCAGCAAAGCAGTGCTCTGGATATCTCTGTGTATAAACACAGTGACATCAAGGATGGATGGCTGTGCCTCTCCTTTTGCCTTGCAAATGGAATACCTTGCAGGATCCCTAATTTATATATCACTAAAATAAAAAGAGGTGATGGGTAAGACAGCAGAGGTAGACAGCATTTTAAGGAGAATTGTGAGCTGGCCAAGGCAGAGCATGAAATAGAATGGGTCACAAACCTGGACATGGTGAGAAGGATTTAAAGCCCAGAGACTTTGCCAAAGGAGATAAAACCAGATCTTTGTCCAGACGTGTCAGTTTTCCTGGAAACACCAAACAGTTAGACATCAATCTTCCATGAGCAGCAACTGCTGAACATCTGCACGTGTTGCAAGCCCATCTGTAAATCTCCCTTTTTGGAAGAGTGAACGAGCTCAAAAAAATGCCTCACAACCTGCTATAGAAATTTTCCCATGGAAAAGTGGAAACGCAGAAAAATATGGTCTGACTTGGGATTTGCTGAGAGATGTGAAGGGCAGCACAGAAGGCAAAAATTCATCACTAGAAAGGACTCAGCGTGAGCCAGGGGCTTGGCAATGCAGTTGGGCCAGTTGGTGTAATTGGTAGAGATGCGACATTTACAGCAGTTCTGTGGAGCTGGAGAAGACTTTAGGTCAGAAAGGACCTCCAGCAATCAGAAGTCAAGTTAGGTTTCTTATAACCTCTCTCCATTCCCATTCAGACAACATGAGGGCTCAGAGCCTTTAGGGGAAACACAGCAAGAGGAGCTTCTTTCTGTTTTCTTATTCTGACTTTTGTTAGAAAGTGGTTGGCAGAGCTTGATCTCCCTGTACAGCTGGATTTAATATGCGTGAGGGCAAAAGTGATCCTCAGCTGGCTCTTGACACTACTGAATGCTTATAGAGTCATAAATCCAGTCTTCAATACCAGGGAAATTAGCAATTATGGAAAATATAAGTGAAGCAGTTCAGTTAACTGCAGGCACAGTGGAAAAAATGGCAAGAAAAAAACGCTGCCACAAATACAAGACTACCCAGGATAAACTAGTTTAAAATTGAAATTACTCCTCCATTCTGTGAAACAGAGACACTGAACTAAAGAAGCTAATGTTGGAGCTAGAAATATCACCCCTCCATGTCTGGTTTCCATCTGGGTGGGTTAACAACAACAACAACAGGAATTTGTCTCCTTTCATAATCGGTGTGTGATGGGAATGGCGCACCTGACCCAGACGAACCATCTCTGAGATAAGATGACCTGTGGAGGCCAGTGAATGGATGCAATGGGCAGCTACCTCCATGGGTCCCACAGGTGAGGTGAGAGGATGGAGGCCACCACCCCAAAAGAGGTGGAAATGGGTCTGGGGGAATTCAAGTGAGGAGCCTGGCTTTGCTGAACAGCTGAGCAAGTCTTTGGGGCTGGATTTTATTTGGGCATATACAGGGGAGTCCGAGAGTTGCCCCACAGGTTTTTCTGTGTCATTTCCATTTGGAGATGTGGCCTGGCTGATCTGCAGGGGGGAAGCTTTCTACAGAAGAAGCTGCACCAGCCTGGAGCTGAATTTTGGGGAAGGGAAGATGTGTTTGAATCTGTCTGTACATGAGGCAGGGCAGAGCTTTCCACACAGGGTCAATGTCCACAGCAAAGGGTGGGCAGGAGAGTGGAGATTGTGTGCTCTGAATGTTGACCAGTGGGCAAAATCACTCTGGTGGGAGAAGAGACTTGGTGAGGAAGAGATGAGGATGAAGCTGAGCTCCCAACGTTACCATTAAGCACTGCTGAAGTGCCTTCCAGAGCTTGTTAAGGATCCTCAGCAGATGGTCCAAGTGGCATTTGGATTGCGAATCAGGAGATGCTCTCCTACTCTAACACGGATACAACTTTTTTCGATACAAGTTGTACCACACTGGTTCAGCCAAAAAATTATACTGGGGAGAAACAGATGTCAGTGAACAAAATCAAGTCACTTTTAAGATTCTTATCCATAAGCACAGACATATGGCTTCCTAGAGACTGTAGCAGGTTGGGTTTTGGATTTCTGTATTAGATCTTAAACATTGCAAACAGAAGTAAATCCAGAGGATGGAGGGAAATCTGCCCTCAGAGCAGAACAAAGCCTGTGGCACCCTGAAATGATGGCTTTCAGCCTGTGCCTTGTTCCTGGCACATCTGGGAAGCTCATGGAGAAAGTATTATACAGCATGGCTGTTGAATTTCAAACAAATACAAAGCACCTAAATCTCTCCCAGTTTAGTCACTGAAAATATCTTCTACATATATTTTCTGCATATTGAACCCACTACAAAATCTAGTTATATAAACACTAGTTGGAAGTAGCTGGATTTGCCTGTTGGATGCTTTGATATGCAGGATTTGAACGCTTTGGAGGGGATTGAATAAGTGCTTCAACATGCAAAAGAAGCTCAGATATACCTGACAGAAGAAACTGAGAGGCAATGCAAATAGAAACTCTAATAGAGATAACAGCGACACCAGGAGAATCACAGATACAATGGGCAAAATCCAAGTGTTTCCAAAAGTGGAGATTTGAGCATAAAGGACGACTATTTTCTAAATTACTACTGTCTCCTTGGTTTAACAAATGAGACTCTCATTCCCTTGGTTGATTTCAGCTGTAATGAGCTTTTTTCATCCTTCTCAATTCATATATTGTGTCCCTGGTCCTTGAAAGGCCATGTGTCCCTGTCCTCCTCAAGTGGGTTTGTCTCTTGCAGCTGGACACATGAAAATGTTCACAGTTGAAAGCATCCTCCATCTGTTCATTGGCTGTAAGTTTGAAATTGGTCTTGTTTACAAAAACAAATTTTTTCTTTTTTTTTTAATGAATCCTTCACTTGTCTGAAAACAGTTGAATTTGGCATCCCAAGGTTCAAACACCTATCTGCGCATCGCCAGATTATTATTGATAAATGTCAATAACATGGGAATGCTTTCTCAACAGCACAGCGTTCTTGCTGTGAACAGCTCACACTCCAGTTGGACAATGTTGTATAGAAGCAGTAATGGGCATACTGAGGTTTATGTACTTTCCATGGCTTTCAAGGCAGCTGTCCTGTTAAAAACGGATTTGGGGAACGAATATGTGCTAAAAGAGAAATTTAGATGAGACAAGTTAAATGTTGCACTGGGTTTCCAAACTGGAGGGATTATTCTGAGGCAGTACTTCATATGACAAGTTTTAAAAGTATTATTTAAAATGTATTTGCTTAAAATTATGGATATTCAGTACCATGAGACACCCCCCAGCAAATTTGATCCAAGTTTTTTTCATAAAAGCTCTTCACAGAACAGGCAGAGCCTGCTTCAGTATCTTCAACAGCTGATTTTAAATTGCCTGCAGACTGTGAACAAAGTGGATACAGCACGTGAAAACCCACACACTCCTTACTATGGAGGATTTCAGTCTTTTTCTGTTGAAAAATAGCTGCTACTATGAGCAGTTCGGGACAAGAAATTACAGCCCTGAAGTAAGCGGTAGGATACGAGGACAAGTTGAATGAAACGTGTAGAGTGATCTCACTTTGTAATATTTATCCAGCCCCTCCAGAATGTTTTATGAGGACAAACTGAACTTGTTACAGGGGCTGCCACAGATGTACATGGGCTATTCCATGTGCCTGGGGTAGATGGTCTCAGGCAGTCTCCTCCTGCAATGATACGACTATTTCTCATCCACCAGGTAGGTTAGAAGAGTATATAACCCTTTCTATACTGTATGCCATTTGTGAACATGAATAGCGCTTACATACCAAAACCAACACACGTTAAGAAAACCGATAGTGCCACCTGTGTCCATATGCTCCACCAGCGTATGTGTACAAATGTGTACAAATGATGGCATGTGGACTGAAAATATATCAGCAAGCCAGTATGAAAACTCAGAAATGGAGGTGTGTGCAGATTTCATAGCCATCAGAGCCAGGCAATAAGCAAACAGCGACACAACCTCGGTCTGCAAGGCTCCTTCCAGCTAAACTGGGCACCCTTCTGCCTTCCTGCTGTCTTCTGGGGTTTCCCCTGGAGAATTACCCTGCAGAGCAGGAGGCAAGGCTGTCTGGCACATCTTCTGTAGACGTGGAACTGAACCCCACCGGCCTCGATTGCGTTTGTAACACACAAGAGCGTGTTGTGCAGCCTCGTGTGAGATCAGCCCTTTTCTGCAGCCAGCGCAGAAGCCGGTTTCCCTTCTGGGAGGGAGGTGGGGGGAACATACTGCTGCCTTGATCTGAGGAAAGAGCTTAGCCAATGTGCTGTAAATTGCTGTGTGCTGTTCTTACTGTGCACATTTCTCATCGCAAAAGGAGACATAATAAACCTGTTTAAAAAAAGATGAGTGTTTAGGAGAATGGGAAGTGGGAATTGCTTCTCTCCCTCCTCAGATGACAAATGTGATTGTTGATGTGAGAGTCTGCTTTATAAAAGCAGAGTGCAGCTGAGAAACCTCAACCAACTTGAAAGGCAATAGACTTCTGTGAAGGGTCTTTCCTACCGCTGCCGGCATTGGGATTTGGACTGAAAACCCCAGCAAACACTCTGCTGCAGTTTGGACTGCTTGGTCACATTGGTATTAAAACTGATTTGTTTACCCATTTTTCTTTTTTGAAAAATATTTTTACCTTAATCTGATAAAATTACAGTAAATGTTATGGCCCTGGAATTGCTGGTGTGCAACGTTGGGAATCGTCGCTATGAAAAGGCAGAGCGGTGGGGTGGGAGCTGCCGGGTGCAGATCTAGGTACACTCTACAAGCAGAAGGGACTCCTGTCCCCAGGCAGTTCTGTAAGGAAGCAGGCTGCTGAAAACAAAACACGTGCTATGTTTTGCTGCTGTGCCAGTCCTAAAGACAACACTAAGGACATGGGGCATGTTGCCTCAGGCTAAACGTCTGCAGACAAGCTCTGCCCAGCCCTGGGCGCAGTCTGATGCAGTTTGTGTCCTGGCTCGGGCTGAGAAGCCAACTGCCCTGTCTGACAGCCAAGATGTGTCCAAGAGAGGAGCTCTCTGACCCAGCAGGGCCAAGCGGTAGGCAAGTGTGGGGAAGAAAATTTTAGTGCATAAAGTACTTCAAGTCCGAAGGGAAGAGGAAGGGGAAGGGGAAGGGGAAGGGAAAGAAATATTTCAGTTGGAAGACACCTACAATGATCATCTAGTCCAACTGGCTGACCCCTTCAGGGTTGACCAAAAGTTAAAGCACGTTATTAAGGGCATTTTCCAAATACTTCTTGAACACTGACAACCTTGGGGCATCGACCATCTCTCTAGGAAGCTTGTTCCAGTGTTTGACAACCATCTCTGCAAAGAAATGCTTCCTAATGTCAAGTCTACTGTACTTCTCAGTATCCACAGCAAAAGGTCATTCATTTCACAGAAGAGTAAGTTATGAATCGATGTCCCCTCTCCTGCATCAGAACTCTACTCCTTGTTCCTCTTCATCCCTTGCAGACCTTTCACTCTAGAGGCAGCCAGCTCTAATTAAAGCACTTGCATAACTGCAAGGATGCCAATTTCTTCAGAGGGACCTGGATTTAGCCTTGCCATTTATCTAAAACATTTCAGCGGTTGTCAAAAAGGTCAGATTAAAAAAAGAAAAAACTGAGCTTTTGAAATGTTCCTTACCTCCAATATTGTTACCAAATGCTGCTGAGTTTGGTTCATAGTGCTGGGGGGCAGGTCTGTAGCTAACATCAACCCAGCTGTCTTTGGGTGGTCCAGACCGACTTTCTGTCTAAGGTCACCTGCTTGACTATTTAACTAAACGACTTGGTGTTTTAATTTCAGTCTGATTAGCAACATTCTAAGCCTCAAATTGCTGCTTACTGCTGTTAATTTTATATAATGATGCTCAAGAAAGAAGAAACACCACTATAAGGAAAAATCAACTGAAACGTACTCTAGAATATCTCTTTGGTATGTACGTTTTCTGAAATGTGTTTTGGAATCAGAATGCATTACAAAATGCAAATGCATTCATTTGGAGACAAAATAACTGTAAGTGTATTCAGAAAAATAGTGTAGACAGGCTGATGGATCTCCTAGATAGAAAACTCTCTTCTCAGTGAAGACTTTACACTGGAACAGGAAAGGAGGCAGGAAAAGACAGATTAAAACAGCAACCCATTGCTTAACTGAAGAAAGCCATTCTTTTGCAGGGATAATGTGTAAATAAGAGACTTCTCAATATTTCATGTCTGTTTTCATTGGTGATTCTTAGTTTTCAGCTGAGAGCCACAGTGATCACTTTATATCTACAGTATAGGGAAAAAATGCAATTGAAACTGACAAAAAATTACTTTCTAGACACTTTACTTTTTTTAAAGGTAATTAAAAGTCTGTACTTGGACTGGTTTATGTGTGATAATGACCTAAGTGAATGTTGCTGAATATTTCCAGACAGGCCTATAAACCTGTAAAGTTCATGCTTCTTCAGGGAGGGTTTGGGAACATAGCACACATTCATCTTGACTTTATTTCTCATTTAAACAAAAATAACTATTTCAGATCAATATACTATCTTGTTCTCACATAAAATTCTAAACTCAGCTTCTGGTTCCTTTTACAGTGTGTGTAACTTATCTGATATGCTGATGAATATCTACCATTATAGATATATACCAAAGAGATATCAACAATTTTTATCTCTTTTCTAACTGGAGTAGCAACTTCTGACAGTCTAAACAAGCCATCTAGACTCCCCATGCAGATAAAATGATGGCCACCAACTGGGTCTCTAGGCATGTCCCCAGTGACAAGGCAGGTCCGTGACCAAGCTGGGAAGGTGAGGGTCAGTGGTGGAGGATACCCATAGTTGGAGGTGAAGTAGCACAGCCCATGTCCCTCACCTGGTCCCTTGTCAGGGAAAAGCTCAGAGTTTCCAAATGCAACGACTCACCTTGTTGATGGTTCTGCCCACACAAACTCCATTTTTCAGGTGTTTTCCAGATTTGTATCTACTATTAAGGCCACTTCTGCTGTTGCTCCATCAGGACAGAAGCTCTTCTTAAGAATAGTGGAAAAAATTGTTCCTTTTTTCCAAACTTTTTTTTCCTCTCTCATTAGTTTCAGCTCTAGCGTATTTCTGAGTGCATTTTATTCCTTCATGGCCAGAGAAGAGCCCATGAAATTGGAGCTCTAGGAGCATCTCAGATACATCTTGTTGATTGTGGATTCAGTCCAGGTATCAGGAAGTAATTAAGGGGAAAAAAGGTGGTCCCTGTTACCTCAATGGATAGCTTCTCTTTTTTTTGGTAGGTCACCTATTAGCAGTGAGCTAACATGCCAGTTTTCATCCGTATCCCAGGCAGTAGTTGACTCTATCACAGTGTTTTGGCTTGACACAACCTGACAGACATCCTTTCGGGCGATGTGTGGGAAGTGCAGCCAAGGCTTAGTGATTAATTGTTCTAAACGGAGAGCGAGCTGTAAACAAGTTTTCTTGGCTCCTGCACAGCAATGAGCATTCCCAAATTTTGAGTTGGATTTTTTTTCTTTTATTTTCTTATCTATAGCTAAATTTTACCAGCAATCTGAATTCTGACCTTTGGATTTAGGTTAGTATCACCTCCATAGCTTTCACATTAGGATGATGAACAGTTCGTGGACCATTGAGGGTTTACCCTGGTCCTTGAAGCTATGTTTTGGGGACAGGTAAGATCCTGGCACTATTCAGGTATTTAATACCCCACCTCTCTGTAACAGCCCCAGGCACTGCCCAAATCCAAGCATTAGTGTATCGCAGGTTTCTTCTCCTACCATTAACAGGCCCATGGGCACTTGTTCATCCTGGGATGTCTCACTGCAGTTTTCTGAGTGCATATAACCAACCATTTGGATCAAGCGAGTGGTTTATTGTGGGGTTTGTTTTTTTTCTCATTAGCAGGCTAGGAGTCCAAGGCTGCATTAATGTTAATATGAGCATCTCTCAGATTCAGTCTTCAGGGCAGTAATTTTTAAACATGAGTATCAAAGCCAGTAGTATTTGAGGGAACTAAAATCGGAACTCAAGTAGAAGCTGGAGAAATAATCCCAGATCTCTGAGTGACTACTGGGATCATCTCCCAAGACACCCTCTTACTACAATTTCTATAGGTTCCACCCTGTGTTTCCTTCACCAGCCTCAGCCCTTCTGCCTCTCCTGGTCTGAATATTTTAGAAAAAGCAGTAATTTGCTTCAAAGTAAGGGTAAACTGCTTGGTTAGCTCTTCCCACAGTTAGCTGCCCTGGAAAAAATTGTCTTCTTCACATGCGTCTGAATTTTACCTCAGTCCCTGTCGAGGAGGGTCCCTATTGTCAGAGTCTCCATTTGAGAGAGGAAACAGGAGGATGTAAAGCCGGCAGAAGCTCTGACCTGTTGTCTGCTACAGGAAAGTGGTGGCAAGAGCCTCATGAAGCTCCACAGTGATCCTCAGGGACCTTGTACTGAGAGAAGGTGATTTTTTTTCCTCTACCACCCTCATATCTTGACATGCAAAAAGGACTTCCAAATGGCAGGATGGCAATGAACTGGCCATTCAAACCCAGACCTTCTGGCTTGCAAACAACCATGGGTGACACACGAGGGAGGGCAATACAGATACTCGAGAATGTGTTCTGCCATTGTACTACACTTAACCACTACTTGATGGGATGAAATTGTGAATCAAGAGAGCCTACTAAGCTGTGGTGACTTACTTTTCAGTTCAGCCTGAAGGTGATGTAATGAAGGTCTTTGCACAATAAATATCCATGGTTGCTTTACCTGCTGCATGCTGCTCTGGTCTGGCTGGCCACATGGGGCTGTTTTCTTGTCCCAGCACTCTTACAGTTGGACTCACATAATGGCAGGAAATGTTTTTTGCTCATGTTTCTCTGAAAGGAGTAGAATGTTTTGAGATTTCAGAGAAATTAAAGAAATTCATCTGGGTGTTTCCTTTTTAGGATGCTTTGAAAATATGAACATAATTGTTCAAGTCCCTCCAAATTCTGTATTTGCTGCTTCATCCTTTTTCTGCTTTTTGAAAATCTAAATACTGGGCTCAGAACAACTTGCTAGTGCTCCCGTTACTGCTGCCTACATTTTTCTTTCTACTGATTTAGCCTCAGAAACCATTGGACCATTCAGGCAGCTCTGACTACATTTTCTCTTTGACTCCTCACATCAGAGCCCTTTGGGGTTTGCAGCCAAGAGCTGATTCAAAGGAAGACCAGCACACAACTGACCAATACTCTTTTTTTTTTCTTCCCATGTTTGCTATGACTGGGCACCAGGGATACCTATGGAGCTGTGTCCCCCCCCACAACACATGTGTGGGTCTAAACCAAAGATTTACAAGGCTAGATGAGAAACTCTACTTCTTTAAGCATTAAAAGTCTCTGGCATTAGGAATCACTCCATGTCCAGTGTTTATTTCTGAATTATGAGTAGGATGAGTGTCCACCAGGTCTATGGGTGGATGAGTGCCCAAGCTGGGGTCACCCACATGCGGGTTATTTCCATCCCACGAAACCAACACTTCCCTGTCCTGGGATGGGTTCACTGCGCTTCACTCTTCTTGGAGGGGCAAGTACTTGTCAACCTTTACAGCTTCCTCTTTCTTCTGCCTGTTCTCCTTCTTTGTCCTTTTCCCACTTTTAAAAGCATTTTGGATGAGTGGGTTTAAAAAGAATGTATGTAATAAAATGTAGAATTATGACCCCAGAACAAGCCCATGGAGTAGGCGGGTGGCACCAGCTGTGCTCAAGAGCTTTCTTGGGTTTTTTTTGTTTTTTTTTTTTTGTTTTGTTTTTGTTTTGTTTTGTTTTGTTTTTTTGTTGTTGTTTTTGTTTTGGTTTGGGGTTTTTTTTGGGGGGAGGGGGTTGGGTTTTGTTTTAAATCAAGCAATACCTACCATGCAGCTGAGCAGTATACCTCACCTGCAAAAACTGTCTTCAGAAATATTAAGGGCCATCTGATAAGTGGGTCAAAAGAGGACAATTCATATTCTGTAAGACTGCAGACCTTGCTTTAGCATCACTTCCAACTTCTATAGCGCAGGACAGAAAATTTCCTGCAAGAGCAACCCTGCTCTGTACTGAGACATCGCTGCTTAATTTCAGTGTGTGCTTCAGAGATACACACAGTTGCAGCTGCAAGCTTTGGGCAATGGGAATTCACGATTTTCAGAAAACAGCTATTCCTCAGGGAGGGACGCAGTCTTGCTGTGCCTCCTCCCCACCGGTCCAGCTCAGAGAGACAGGTCTGAGGTTGCACTGAGGAGAGGTTACAGCACAGTGGGTGCTGGCAGGGGAGCTCCCAGCTCAGGCTTTGTGGAAAACTAAAGAGTGTTTTGTTCTCCAGCACTGCCAGTCCAGCACTGCTCACCGAAAACTGCACTGAGAGCTCCTCCTTTGAGCCTTTTCTTCATCTCACACCTCCCATAAATCTTTTTGGCATCTGCAGCAGGGAAGCAGCAAGAAGCCCTGGCTGGGATCACAGCCCTTTTGAGGGAAGGATTTTACAACAGGTAGTAAAAGAGTAAAGGAGATGGTGCCTGTGCACAGATCAAAGGCAAAATCCACACTGCCTGTCTGCGTGTTTTAGGCATCTAACTGCAATACCTAAAACAGAAGGCTGGTGTCTGGGATTGTCCTGGGTGTCTGTGGTTAAAAAAAGGGAAGAGCTCAGAGGAGCAGACCATGTCAGTGGCCAGTGGGGAACAGCAGAGCCTTCAGGAAGCTTCTGAAGCCAGGAACTTGGCACTTGAAACTATATATACAAATATACAATATATATTATATATTTACCTCATGGAAAGTGAGAAACCTGGTTCTAAACTCTCCCTTCATTCAACAGCATTTCCCAAGCAAGTGCTTTCAGCATCAGCCCAGTGATGTTGGGCACCTCTGTGGGAAAGGGAACAGGGATGAACCAAGGCCAGGCAGGTCAGGGTTGAGGTGGGGGCCCATATGGGGCCCATGGCTAGGCAAAGGCAGGCTGCACCACAAGAACAGCAACAACCAAATGGACATTTTCATGCTTTCAGACCATAAAATGGGCAGTAAGGTTCACTGCTTCAACCAGGCACCTTCTATTTTTTGCAGTGCAGAATTGCTAGGGAATAACCTGAGAGCAATTAAGAAATGCAAAGTGTTACCAACAGACAGCACTTATCTAGGCGGTGACTTCCTGCTGGTTCCCTGATGGATTTTCAAAAACCAGATAAGGACCATATATGACCTATTCAATACATGTCAAAAGCAGCCATTCCCAAACGTGAGCAGGGTGCACCCATGTCTCACTTCTTGAGCAGATACTCAAAAATCCAGCAGGTAAATCCAACATCCATTTCCACTGACTAGTGAACAGCAAAAAAGCATAAGCTCTGGCATCTTTAGGATGGGTGCTTTTTACATGAAGCTGTGGGTTGCAAGTTCAACCTGCTGTTTTGTCTCCAGGGTCAAAAATTTGTGTAACCCTTGCAGTTGCCCGTGGTAAGGCTTTTTGTATTTACTATTTACCTGTTAAAGAACATACATTTCCCCATCATCTGGTTATATAGCTGTAGTAAATCTCTCATTCTACATGGATTTTGCAAACTCACTCCAAGAAGGTATTTGACTAGAAGGATCTTGGGCTAGAGAAGAAAGTCCCACTGTGCTCCCTCCCATTCCACCAAGTGAAAAAACAAACAAAACCCCACATAATTAATGCTTGAGCTATTCTCAGAACAATGGCTTATATCATCTAAGTCTCATCTTGGATGAAGAGATGCTTGTATATCCTAGATCCTCTTGCTAACAGATTTAAGGAGTCCTTTCTCGTGTCTGAGATGGCTTATCGTCAAGTGATAACCCCTGTTCATACACCTGAGCTCTGTCTTGTTGCAAAGTCCATTTTAACCATCTCAAGCAGAAGCACCACATAACAAGAACAGCAAAGGACTGCCAAAAATTCTTCCTGTCTGACTGAATTAACCTTCATTTCCACGAACCAGCACTGAAGTGCCACAAGATCCAACCAACTGCTGGCGAAGATGCCACACAGCTGCCAGGTATACAGGACTGCCTCCTCAGCGGTGCACGGGGGTGGGTGAGCATTTTTGAGCTCCACAAGGCATGGAGAGCAAGAAGAGACTGAATACAGAGCAACCCGATGGCAAAAGGGCAGCTTATCATCTTCCCAGTCAGATTAACCTTATGGCAGAAGTTGCAGAGATACATTACAACATCAGCCACAGCTGAACGTTGCTGTCTGTCACCTCCACATTTCTGGCTTTTATTTAATCCTCCAACCACTGGCTTTTGCCAGAAATGCCAGTCAAATGAATGACTGGAAGAAATGTTTAAGCTGTGGGCAAAACTCCTCACTCTTCATTAGCTTCCCCATGGTAAGTTTGACATACACATAATACACCCACACACTTTCCCACAACTCGCACTATTTTTTTTTTCTAAAAGAAGAAAAAGAAGAAAATAAAAGAGGCTATTATATGTTTTTCTACTTTAAATACTTGTGAGACCCGTAGCTACAAGAATTCTCCAGATGGTCCCTGGAAGCAGTAACAAAAAGGAGAAAATAAAAAATTTTTCCTCCGTTAAAAAAAATTAG
Source organism: Pterocles gutturalis (assembly GCF_000699245.1). Lineage (NCBI taxonomy): Eukaryota > Metazoa > Chordata > Aves > Pterocliformes > Pteroclidae > Pterocles > Pterocles gutturalis. The sequence continues at coordinate 23,747 of NW_010140876.1, forward strand.
TTTTCCTAGAATACTGTATGTCAGAGTACAGGCTATATCCCTGCTTCCCACATGCTGTCAGACATTGGAACAATACACTAGATCTATTTGCAATAGAGGATATGAATGTGATATTGCCATATTGTAGCCCAAATGACATGCTAGCCCCTGCAAGTTTTTCTGTCCTGTTAGTCTAAAGCTAAAGACCTTTCAAAAAAAACCAAAAACAAACCCCAAACCTCACTCAGGTCGTTTTGGTAGGTTTAGACTAACAGTCAATTCCAGCTCTGAAGTCATGAGCCACTGATATTAAGAGTGAATTACGCAAGTTACTCAACAGGGGATGGAGAATACAGCTTTGCAAACGCAATGTTTTTGCTAATATTGGTTTCTAAGCTCAGAATAGAATTTGAAACATCCATGGTCCAAGATGCTTTTGGTTTTAGACAGTTGCTCAAACAGGCACATCATGAATACCTGGACCCATTCAAGGTGTAACCAGAGACCTATGACTCAAAGCACATGAGTCCAAATATTGTCGTAGAATTCAACCACACACAGAAGCAAAAAGGATTAAGTGGCAAAGGATAGCTGCGGGAACCACAAGCTTCACTAGTGGCTGATGTTTTATTGCTTCCCTGGCATCACAGTAGCAATGTACATTGCCACCTGCAATAATTTGGAGACACGGCAAAATTTGAAGATGACAAATTTCTTTAGGCTAGATGGAGTCCGAGGGGCCTCAGAGAAAGCAAAAAAGCTTGTCAAACGGACAGCACAGCAGCAAGCACCGTACAGCGGTAAAAATTATTTTTCACAGCCCAGATGCCTTAGGCCCATAGGACCAAAACTGGCCCTCCATGTATCTCTTTTTTTATGTATGAGAGGAGAATTAAAAGAGGGAAGAGGGAAAAAAGCTCTCCTAGATTTATCCATATATCAGAGAGGAAAAAAATGTAAACTAATTTTCTGTACTTCTCCTGGTTTTAAAATAATTTGCACCCCAAGTAAGAGTCATCCACCTAGAAAAAACTCCAAGTTTAGTGTTTGAATGTGAGCTAGTCTCTGTAGGCTGTCTTCATACTCAGTGGAAAAAAAAAAAAGTGTATTTTTAACAATACTCCGCTTCTTTTGAATGGGAAGTTAGGCATCGAGATGGTCCAGGAAATACCACTTGGTGATGACCATGTTCATCAACTGTATTGTCTACCTGGGCTTCAGTAAGGCCCTTGCCACTGTCTCCCAAAAGGTCCTCCTTGAGAAGCTGTTGATGCATGGGATGGAGAAGCAGACAGTGAGGTGGCCAGGCCCAGAGAGTGGTGATCAGTGGTGTAAAGTCTAGTTGGAGGCCAGTGACTAGCGGTGTCTCCCAGGGGTCAATACCGCCTCCAGCCCTGTTTAACATCTTCATTAATGATCTCGATGTTGGGGCAGAATGTACCCTCAGCACATTTGCAGATGACACCAACTGAGAGGAGTGGTACACCAGCGGGTTGTGCTGCCATCCAGAAAGACCTCAACTGGCTGGAGAAATGGGCCAACAAACCTCATGAAGTTCAACAAGGAGAGGTGCAAAGACCTGCACCCAAGGAGGAACAACCTCATGCACCAATAAATGCTGGAGACCACCCATCTGGAAAGCAGCTTGTTGGAAAAGGACCTGGGGGTCCTGGTGGACACCATGTTGAACATGAGCCAGCAACATGCCCTTGCAGCAAAGCAGGCGAATGCTGTGCTGGGCTTCATGATGCAAAGCATTGCCAGCAGGCTGAGGGAGGTGATCCTTGCCCTCTTCTCAGCAGTAGTGAGGCCACACGTGGAGTGCTGAGTCCAGTTCTGGGCTCCTCAGTACAAGAGAGACATAGATGTACTGGAGAGAGTCCAATGAAGGGCCACGAGGATGATGAAGGTGCTGGAACCTCTCTCCTATGGGGAAAGGCTGAAAGAGCTGGGACTGTTAAGCCTGGAGAAGAGAAGGTTCCGGGAGACTTCTATATAAATATCTGAGGGAAGGATTCAAAGAGGATGAAGCCAGGCTCTTTTCAGTGGTGCCCAGTGACAGGACCAGAGGCAATGGGCACAAACTGAAACACAGGAGGTTCTGAACATCAGGAAACACTTTGTTTTTGTGAAGGTGACTAAGCACTGGCACAAGTTGCCCAGGGGGCTTGTTGAATCTCCGTCCTTGGAGATACTCAAAAGCCACATGGACACGGTCCTGGGCAACCTGCTCTAGGTGGCCCTGATTGTGCAGGGGTGTTGGACCAGATGACCTCCAGACATCCCTGCCAACCTCAATCACTTTGTGATTCTGTGAACTCCTTTTCCCATTTCTTAGCTCTGTCTGTGACAGCCTCTGTCTATAACATCAGCCCTTCATGCGTAATCATTAACAAAATAGCACTCAGTCCTGAGCCATCAGAGTGACTTCCAAAACATTTCACTAATCTGCTCCAGAAAGAGTTCTGGAGACATTTTATCTCCTCAAATCACATATAATTGATAGAAAAATTCAACAAACTAACAGAATTTTCCTTGGTGAAAATCAGTTTACCTTTGATTTGCCTTTCCTTTTATCCCTGATCAGAGAGAAGCTTTAGTAACTAAGGTTTTGCTGGGAGAGATTTTTGTCCTTCATGCATTTGCACAGTCTTTCTAGTCAAGAGCAAAATAACCAAAGCCAGCTAAAATGGTTGATGATGCAGCGTGAAAAAGAAGCATGCGTGTGTTCATGTGTGTGTATATTTTGTAGGAAAATTGTGCATCTGTGTTGACATTTTCCAGCATGTGTAGACTGATCATTGTGCCCAAGGAGAACATATTTTCCTGGGTATATTTAGGTATGCAGTGCTGTTTGCTTGGCGGGAGTACTCAGAGCAATGGATCTGGGAAGCTGATGTGTGGATGCTCACACATCTCCTGTGCTGCTGTGCTCAGAAGGCAAAGAGGCTCGTGTACTCACCCATCTCTTTAAAGTCTTCTAAGGACTTTTGTCCTTAAAAAAAGTTGCATCCTGGCCCCATAAAATAAATCAATCGTTCTTCAGAAATTATATTGCCCTACAATCTGGGTAATTCTGATTTTCTTGCCTACTTGGTGCTGGGGGATGTTTATGTAGCAACTGGGGCAGCAAGGCTTGAGTTAACTCTGAGCTGCCTCTTCCCTGCTGCCGTGCAGACATCCTGAAGCCCCTGGCTCCAAGCAACAAGCATCACTTGGGACTCCAGCTGGCAAGAGGCAGGCTAGGCAGCTTTGCTTTTTCCTGGAATAGAAATGTTAGAGGGTGTAAAGCTGGATAAAAGAGTCTGGAAACGTATACTGCTAATCCTGCTCTGAAGCACCTCAAAATTCAGAGCACTTGAAGGGGAAGGGGAAGCAGGACAGTGGATTTGATCTGCTTCAGAGGGCTGTTATAACAGCTGTAGAGGATAAGCGAGAAAGGTATTTTCTTCTTACAAAGGGCTGTACAAAGTTGAGCATCCAAGTGCTGAACAACACGTACATGCTGCTCATTTTGCACAGTATCGAGACATCTTGCAAAGCTGGAGGATACTTGCTCAGCAGCAGAGAGTGCACTTGTCCTTTCCTTCCACCATCTGCACTAAGATTTGCGTTATCCGGGTTATATAGGTGCTTCATTACCATTCAAATAAAAAAAAAAGTCTAAGCATCTTGCCATTTCGAAGGGCCACATCTGGGAACAATAAAAGGGATATTGATCCTTTCCCCCCCCACATGGCAGCTGGCAGAAGGAAATGAAAAATAATCAGTCTTTTTCTGCCCTGTGCTGCCACCCTCGAGCAGATAAGAGCACACTCAGCCCCTGACCTCACGTCTTGCCAAACAGACTCTTTATCTCCCCACAGAGAAGCGGGAAGGTGAGCGGGCCAGATGGTGCTTTTGACCTCATCTCCTTCCTTGCGAGCTAGCAGAGTCATCTCGCCGTCTGCCTGCTGCCAAAATCCACGGCGGCGGAGCTGGGCAGAGCGTGCTGTCTGTCGCCTGCGGCTCTGCTGCCCC
>NW_010140876.1:27795-37254 GCF_000699245.1 Pterocles gutturalis
CTCCCCCTCCTGCCGTGCCTCCAGTGCCACCTCTTTTCATCCCAGCAGGCTCCAGGCTGCATGCAGGTCCACAGCATCAGGTATGGGATAAAAGCACAACGCTCTTCATCTTCTTCGTGGCACTGATGCTGGGTTCCTGCAATGGACGGTGGTCCTGCTCAGTTGCACAAGGTTCATGCAAGCCCCTTGGTAAGAAAGGGCGTCCAAAAAGAAACAAATGGCTGCCCCATTAACAGTTTTGGAGAGGCTGAGACAATTCCCTATCCCTGACAAAACTCCCCCTCTGTGAGGATCATGCCTTCTTCATGGTTTTGAAGTGCTGAGGACCCATTGCAAACAGGCATTTCAGAGGGATGCTGCTGCAACCTGCCAGCTTTTTACTACCCCATTTGATCCGGAGCATGGCTCATTCAGTTTATGAAGTGATTATCTTCACTATGAGCCCTTGAGTGGAGGAGCTGCTGTGACTCCAGGAGCACCAGCATGGCAGCACGTAGGGATACAGGCTCCACCAAGCCATCGATGATCTCCTTTGGGCACCACCGACAGCAAGACGGGAGCCAGAAGGAGCGATGTGGGGTGGGAGCCGCAGCTCGACTGGGGCTGCCAGACAGAGAGGTGAGGAACAACAGGGTGAAAACCAGCCAAGCTGCTCCACACCCAGAGGAATTATCCAGTGTACCACAAAGGCCAGGCCACCCGGAGACAGCAGCCTGCATAGCCAGAGGCGTTGCCTTGCACCTCAAGCTGGGAGAGGACATAGCCCTGTGCGGGACCGCCATGTGCCAATGACCCAGGAATCACCCAGGGAAGATGCTGTAGCGTAGACACAGCAGGTGGGTATGTGCTGTCTTGGAGACACATGGGAATAAAAGTGGTGGAGGAGCTGATCTAAGAAACAGCAGCAGATTTGCTGTCAAATCGGGTTCATTTGAAAGTTATTCGCCATGTTCCGCATACGAACGCTGGCCATTTCTGGGGTTTCAGAAGGTATTTAAAGGGTTTATGCTACTTACAGTCTTCTCCAGGTGCTTTAAATGCTAATTTTAATAAGAAACAGCTCTGACACTCATTTTGGTTGGCAACTATTAACAGCTTATAAAGTAGCCCAAGGGCTTTAGTCAGGGTAATGTGCTCTGAACTCCCCAGTAAGGCTGAGGTCTGTGCTGCGAAACTGCGGGATGCAGAGGAGTGTGGCTGAGTGCCGCATCATCTCGCCTCACCATCTACCTGCTTCCTCTTAAAGAGCCTCAGAAAAGCTTAATTACTTAATACTATGGGCTCATAGTTTCTTTTTCCATTCACATTCCAGATATTGAGTAACCCCTTGTGCCAGCAAGTGTACTTGCACTTCGCATCTGCTGTACTCCTCCTGTCTGTTTAATATTCACCCCAGTGCCGTGATGTGCAGGTGGAAGGTCCAAGATGCGCGGCAGGGGCACCCTGCCTTAATGCACCTGGAAACTTTGGCAACAGGCAAGCAGCTGAGAAGAGAAAAAAACATCACAGACCTGCAACTCCCGGGCAATTGTGCGAGAGGCTCCATATGCTCTGGTGCCTGCCGAAAGAGCCGAGTTTGGCATTGCATCAAAATTATTTCTAACCCCCCCCCCTTGAAAGCAGGTCTCCATTTAAACTGCAAAACTATGTGAGCGTGAGCTCTGCTTTTCCCCATAAATTCTGCCTGACAGGAGCACAGTGGGTCAGGATATAAGGCTGTTAATAGATCCAGAAGGGGGTTGCAAGGTGATCACGCTAATTTTCACTGTGGTCTATGTGCCACAGGCTCTTTTGGGTTGGAAACAGCCCTGTTTGGTCCAGCTGTGCCAGGCCAGGGAGATGCTGCGGAGGCAGCACCCTGACCAACACATGAATGGCTTCATGATGTCCAGAGCTCCAATGCAGCATCACAAGACAGCAGTAGAAAGGTCGGACACGTGACGGACCTTAGCAAAATGAGCCAGAGCAGGAACTTTGGGACTGCCCAGCCAGGCATCTTGTGAAGAGCCAGGTGATTCAAACATTGAGTCATGGCAGCTACGGCAAGAAGCAGCAGATCTTGGGATTTTGTGCCACCTCAACTGTTGGTTTGGCATCTTAAACCCAGAGAGGAAGGGGTTTTCCTGACAAGTAAAGATGCTGGTTTTGACAGGTTGCCTCCCTCTGTACCAGCAGCCAAGGCTGGTGGGACCTCTGCGTAATGACTCGGTGACAGCAAGGGATGAGGAAGAAGCACTGACCTTGGGTCACAGCCCTGAACTAATGAAAAGTGCAACGCATCAGGCCAATGCTTGATCAAACTTGGGGATCTGGCCAGCAGCAGATTGTTTTGAATGATACAGAGATTTCCACCCTCCGCGGGTGGCAGTGGGAAGGGGATAGTACCGGGCAGGGTGGATGCCTAAACCACGCAGCAAATGTTGCCTCTCTCAGAGAGGCAGTTGTGGCTGGGGAATCTTTTCTGCAATTAGGGAGTTAAGGAAATTTTCCCCTTCCCTTCTGTGTTCCTGCAGAGATGAGCAGAGCCAGCACAGGGGCAGCCTGGCCAGGTTTGGTCTCACCAGAAATACGGAGGGCATCCAGAACCAGGATTATGGACTGGTTTGTCAGGAACAACTCCAGCAGAAATCCAAGGAGAGGTTATAGCTCCTGTTTTCTCCTTCCCCACCCTAGTCGCTGTCAGAGAGAGGTGGTGGGGCAGTGCCTGCTCCACAGACCAGTCCCTGGAGCTGCACCCAGCCCTTGGTCCCCGGTGCTCGGTGTTGCAGAAGCTCTTGTTCCCACCGACAAAACTGTTAGTTAGACAGAGGAACAAGAGCAGTGCACTGGGGGATCCAGAGAAAGGGCCCATCTGTCTTGCTTTTTAGGATGATTAGGGAAAGTATTGGACTTGGCCAGCATGGGAAATTACATGGTCGAGAGAACTGCAGTGCTGAGGCTGACTGCCTGGCAGCGGCGTGGAGGTAGGGAACAGAGAAAAGGCAATGAACTGAAATCGTTGCCTCCCCTCCAGTGACCAGAATAAAATCCATAGCTGGACACAGCCCATGCACAGGTAAAAAAATAAGTCTGTTTGTCCCCAAAATGCTGAACAGTCTCATATATTCAGTTCCTGATGCACCCTGACACAACTGTGCTTCCCCGACTGTGCCTCCTTGCCTGCAAGGGGGTCCAACCCCGCGGCTCCTGGGGACGCACCTTTCCCTCACACTGGGCTAAAATGCCCCCGGCCAGTTTGCATCCCCATTTCTCTGTACAAGTGACTTCATTTTCTGTATTTACACCTTTTCCAGTCCATGAGTCGTTAGCAAATATTGGACAGTTTGAACCTTGTATTGATTTCTTCTTCCCTTTTTCATGGAAGTGTCGAGTGTTGTCAAGTCAGATTCATTACTGAGGAGTGAATACTTTATATCGCCATCAGCAATGAACCATGCGCTGCAATCAAAGAAAGACATCAAAGTGATTTATTTCAATTATATTTATTTCCTGTAATTTTTTGTTCATTGAGTCCTTTATCAGCTGTTCCACATTTTTGCCAAGGATCAATTTCAAGCTGTAAATCTGTAACAGTATTAGCCTTATAAATACTTTGCTCTCCCAGTCTGCCTTTATAAATACTGGAACAACTTCAGCCCTCCAGTCTTCTGCAACTTCCTCAGCACTTCATTGTTACTGAAAATAATGGTGATTTAAAGAGCCCTTTGGCCACCTCTTAAATTCGATGGATATGCTGGCAGTTTCGTGATGTTCAGCCAGGATCTATTGAGTTGGGGCTGCAGATTTTGCCATGGATGTTTCACCCCACTGTTCTCACACGGAGCATTAACGATGCCCGTATCATGATCACCATGACTTTGCTGTTGTACCGATGCAGGCAAAATAAAGGATCCAAGAGTAAAATGGCAACGAGCCCCTCTTGAACAAAGCAGCTCAAATCACTACATTGCAAAAATCACTTTGACACTTTGTCAGTTGTACCTCACCGTAGCAATCGCTGGAACTAACAGCCATTAATTACCTTTGTCAGGTGAAATTTCCTTAATTGCCTGCAACTTTACTTCCAGGAAACTCCCACTTTCAGCTCTGCTACCAGTTTAAAGGCCATGTCTCCTGGTGGTAATTTTTAGGAAAAGTCCAGGAAAATTAACAGAGGATGAAGTCATGTGTGACCCACCTGTGGCTGTGGAGGATGGACACGTGTCCTGGGGTCACCTGTCTGACCTGCCTGCATGGAGAAGAAAGGGCAGCAGGATGGGGGTGGAGGAGTAAGGTGATCAGCCAACCTGTCATCCAAGGGCATTCTTTTGTGACCTTTTCTTCTCCCTAAAAAGTAAAGGAAAGACAGTAGCAGACTTCCTGGAGAGCTGCTGCTCCTTGAACCTTGACCATGTGCACCCAGCGTTGCGAGGAGACGTTCAGCAGACAGCATTGAGCATGTGCCGTGCAAGTTCCCTTACAGATGTTCATTGAACTGTCAGAGCATCAGGAGGAAAATAAATTAATTCTAAGTGGAAGAAGGTTAGTTAAATATTTTCTGGAAGTATTATATAGCCATTAAATCACATAGGAAACTCAATAATAATGGGTAATGATGTTCTTCCAAGGAATTAAATAGAAGCCCCATTTATAATGCTGCTCAGCATTCAACCCAGTGTTCCACCTTCCTGGTACATGATAAACATTTACTAATTAATCCTCACAAAGGCAGATCTCTTCACACCACTGATTCTGTTTTGTAAATGGGAACAAGAAGGTACAAGATACATCCTTTGAAGCTGGGGTTGTGTATGTCTTCAAACATGATTTGGGTCTCTGGCAGCCCACTCGACACCTGTGTTTGAATACTGAGAGGTTTGTAAAAAGCCTCGGAGCCAGGATCAGAAGTCAAGGTTTCTTTGTGCCCCTTCACTGTGCTCCGACCATCACAGCATGTTTCGATATGATTCTTCAGCACAGTCTCCAGAATACTGATATTTTTCCTGCATAATCATATTACATCGCTAGACAAAAAGTCAATGGTCTTAAATCTCAAGTAAAAGCAGTAGGAATTGGTCCATAATGTAGTTGCTAATAAAATTCAAAGGAATAAATCTTACGACCACGTGGAAGCTGTTATTTTCAGAAGATCAATAGGGATTGTATAGGAGCTGTCAAATAAATGTGTATATAATTTACACCAGGATGGTGGACTACCCATGACCATAGACAAATTAGAATTTAGTGTCATTTTAAGGTTCTCTCCTGTCTCCTTGTCACCACTTAAGGAATAGCATGAATAAACACAGGATACAATGAAAGGGAGCTTCCTCCCAGCACCAAACAGCAGTGAAAGTAGGGATCTTTCCCACTGATTTCAGTTTAAAGTGCATCTACTTACACAGGATAATAATTTGAGTTTCCAGTTGATTCCACAGCCTGTGCAAGGCTCCCACACAACACAGATAGAGAATCTGCAGTACTCATCAAAGAGCAAATAAGAACAGGGATGGACACAGCCAGGACTGCAACGGGGTTGGGTAGACATGATGTTATGTGTTGGAATGGTGAACTAAAGTCCAACTTCCCAGTTAATCCACGCTTCAGTGTTTAAAGTGTTGCCGTGGTGGCCTAACAAGTAGTCTCCTGCTTTCAGGCACCACCAAGCTTAGCTGAAGGTCTGGCTTGGAAAAAGAAGCATTTTTTCCAACTCATTTTTGGCTAAACAACCTTTGACATGACAAAAGTAGTGAGTTCCAAAAAAGAACAACTCTGCATTGGTGATGTCCAGAGAAATCAATGCAACCTTTATATCCTCAGTAAAAAAACAGCAGCTCAAGAGTTTATTACAATTTTTGATACGTCAGAGATGTCACTGATAGTACTTTAAAATATGTAACAAAGAAAGAAAACACTCTTTACTTGCTGTAGAGAGATTGTCCGTGGTTAGCACAGCTCAGAGACTCTTTCAGGGGAGTTAGAAGATTGCTCCCATCCTACCCATCTTCTCCTTGAACTAACTAACATTAAAACTAGGCTTTTACAAGACAAGTCATGCTAGATAAAATTCCGATTCACTTGAAATAACTGAGAATTTGTCCATTGCTCTCAATGAGGGCAGGATTTTACCTAATATTGCTAACAGACTTTTATTAAAAAGTGTTGAAAAAGATCTCAGGGGCCATCCGATTTCTCCTCTTGCCAGCTGCCTTTATGTCAGTCCTGATGGATGTTTGTCTGACTGGTCCTGAAAGAGCTGCAACACTTGGCAGTACCTTGAGCTCTGCTTCCATTTTCACCTGTCCCGAGATATGAAAAGGAAAAGGACTTTTATTACCAACTCTACTGGGATTTTTGACTGGTTTAAAGGACAGTGACAATTTTAACATCTGATGTCTCATGATCTGCTAAGGATAGGAACTAATCCTGCTCTCCCCCAAGGAGCTTTCCCATGATTTATTGACAATTTTCCCTTTTATCTCTTCTTCTTGAGATATCTGACATGAAATCATGTCGTTCTGATTCCTGTCTTGTTTTTTCCTCCACCATTTCAGTTCTGGTCTGACTTCGGTGGGTGCCCTCTAAGAACCGATAGTTAAAACTAACGCTTTTCTTTATCTGAAGACCTGTCAGTCTTCCAGTGGTGCAGCATAAAGTGTGTAATTTTAATTCTAGGAGTGAAATGCCAACTACTATAATTATGTTTGCAACATGGAAAGGCAGGGAGGCAGGAGAGCAATAATGACCAGGCAGGACTGGAGCCTTAGGGGGGCTGGGGAAGGAGGGGTGGGCAAAGGAAGAAATATTTTAGTCTGGTCCTCGCAGCAGAGCACCTCTATGGTTTGGTTATCCTTACAGAATGAAACATCACTGGTTATTAACTGCCCTTTGCCTGCAATCCAGAGCTCACACAAACAAAGTGGGGTCTTTGCTTTGGTTTCAAGAAGCTCTGAATGGCACACAGAAGCAGTAAAACACAGCTCCTCATTGCTAGGCAATTCGAAATGCACTCCTTGCATCCCCGGCAACTACAGGAAACCTGCCCCACAGCTGCTCAAAATACATTTCTGGTTAAGAATGGGAAACACAGACACATATTAACATTTACAGGTGGCATTTCTGAAAGTAAAAGTCTGAGGCTTACATGTAGCAGTCAGAGAATGAGAGGCAGAGTTCTCATGCATTCTCTCTCATTCCACAGTACACCATGCATTAAGTTTTCACAATAAATATTATTTTTTAAAAACTTGCTACACAGAATCCAATAGCAAATAGTACAATTCGTTCTTGATAAAGCATGTGAGAAAAGGCTTTGTACTTGGTGTCTGTTCTTAACCCTTACTGAGGGTTTTATTTCCAAATATAAACACTTAACAGTCTCCACTGGTGAAAGACAAGACCGACAGCCTTTCCAACCAAGCCATAAGACATCTAGTTTTACATATAATCACAAAACCTCCTGACGTTAAGGGGTCCCATCACATGGGACAAAGTTGATTAATGCTGTGAGGGATAGGCAGCAGTGGGCCAAACCAGAGGTTGCAATGCGACTCTTTGTCAGAAGACTCCTCTGCACCATTACCATCACGGAGCAGTCCCAAGAACATCACTGGGAAGGTGGGAGGAAAGCAGCGGGGCACTGGATGCTGTGCTGCTGGCCAGAGAAAGCCTTACATGCTGCTTGTAGGGAAAAAAAAAAGGTAAAATAGCAACTGACTTAAAGGCTGGAATGGAGAGTCTGCATAGGAACCAGGACCGTTGCTGGGACATACGACCCATGGGGATGTGTCTTTAGCATCACCTTGGTATCTGTGGCTTTGAACTTCCTCAACAGTTTGGTAGGATTCATTGAGAGGTGAAATCAGCCTCCTGGGACAGTGGAAAATCTTCTTCTCTTCAGTGCTGCCTAAAAAACAGGTTCCTGAAGGCATTGTTGTAGTTTTTGTTGAAAGCAGTGTAGATGAGTGGATTAAAAAAGGAATTTGAATAGCCTAGCCATAGAAAAATACTCTTCCAAATGGGTGGGATGTTGCATGAGCAGAGGGGGTTGATAAGCTCTGTGATGAAGAAGGGGATCCAGCAGAGCACGAAGACCCCGATAAGGATGCCCACCATGAGGGCAGCTCTCTTTTCCTTCTGCTCTCTCCACGTGTCCCCATCTGTCTGGAACGTAACAGTGGCATGACGGACAGTGAAGACCATCTGTGGCTGCTGGGCAGCTTCTTTTACCTGCCAAACACAAAGACAAATTGCACCATATGTGCCTCAGTCGGCTGATCCCACATGGCAGGTACACAACCAAACTACGCAAGTGATGGGCAGAGCTCGTGGGGCAACGCAAGCCATCCACGTCACACTCTAATGGAGGGGAGATTGGTTGTGTGATCCTCTGGGTAACAAAGACTATTTTTAAGTGAGACTAGAAACTAAAGTAGTGATACATGGACACATGGAATTGCTCACACAGCATCGCTATAAGATTATTTCCCCATTTACAGTCAGATCAGTAGAACAGGCGCACACCCACCTGCTGTGCCTAAAAGTCTCCTTGCTTTCCCTGAAACCATTGAGTTTAAGAGCCCTTGTAGGAGAGGTAAGAAAATGAGCATACATTTTCCTCCTCCTCCCAAAAAGTCTTTACAGTGCACAGTCACCACACCTGGGACAAACTGACACAATCAGGAAGGATTTACAAGGATGCTCTGCACATGTCTTCCATGTGGGTAAATTCACAACCTCCCCAAAGCCACAGCCGCTCGCCAGGTTATCGTCCCCTGCTGAGACAGGATCCCATCCATTCACACCCCCACACGCGAGGAACGGTGACCCCTTACTCACGCTCGCGAGCACTGACTCAGCATTCCACGGGGGGACATCTGTGAGTCACCACACACCCACATGGAGCTCTGGCTCGCAATCTGGCCCAAAGTTGCTTTAACTACACCTTGTGTGCTCACAGCTGGGGACTCGGAAGGAGTTAAAAGACCAGGCTTGCAAGCTTTGCAGCCCACTTTCCCCTGAAAGCCTTCAGGATTCCCTGGTTTTTGGTGGGATGCTGTTTGCTTGCACACTTTAGCTCAAAGTTTCCCCCACTGCTGCAAGGGATTGGCTGCTATCATCAGTTGACTAGAGCAAAATACAACTGAGGTGACCTACCTCCAGGGCTTCTGGTGTAATGGGAGTGATGGAATTGCTCTTAAAAAAAAATCCAATGCGGAACTTGGCAGCCTTGTAGATCTTCCAGTACACAAAGAGCACCACGCAGAGGGGCAGGTAGAAGGCGCCAAAGGTGGAGAAGATGGTGTAGGAAGGCTCCTGGCTGACTTGGCACTTCTCGCTGTCCTCTGAGTAAGTCTCTCCCCAACCAAAGAGCAGCGGGGCCAAGGAGATGAAGGCGGAGAGCACCCAGGTGAGGGCAATCATGATGTTGGAGATGCGGCGCCGGGTGCGGAGCGTGTACTCCAGGTGGCGGGTGATAGA
>NW_010140876.1:37376-37581 GCF_000699245.1 Pterocles gutturalis
ACGAGGGGGCATGACGAGACCTGCCACCATCACGTCGGAGATGGCCATGGAAGCCACCAGGTTGTGGGGCACCCGGTGGAAAGTCCGCACACGGAGGATGGTGGCCAGGACTAGCCCGTTCCAGAGGAACGTGGCCACAACCAGCATGGCCAGGAGGGTGAGGACCAGCACGCTGAAGATGGAGAGATGCCCCCGGCCACTGTCT
>NW_010140877.1:0-37211 GCF_000699245.1 Pterocles gutturalis
GCAAACTCTTCCTTTGTCCTACCTTCACACGATCTTAAAATTCTATAAGGGAGTAACAACCTAAGTAACAACTTCTGAAGAAAGCTGCTGGAAATACAGCAAGACATATGCTATCTGCAGTACTTTCCTTCAGTAAATCTTTATTGATTATCAATACCAAATGCCCTGTGTTTTTCTGGCAATTTGCCAGTCAGTCTGTTGTTAAAGTTGAGATGTTTAAATAAATATTCATTGGAGTCTTAAATTAATAGACAAAAGGTAGCAGGTTATTTTGGGCTTCATGCTGCAATATGACCCCACTTTATCTCCTTAACCCCAGTTCCCTGTGCAATTTCAAACATGCATGAAGGAACGTCTATAGCAAACTAACTTTGTAACAGGAGACGTATTTAAAGACTTTTCTGAAGGCAGGGGAGAGCATTATTAATTACACATTGACTGTGCTAGTAACTTATTTCCACTCGACAGGCCTGCATAGTTTAAAAAGTGACAAAACCTCTGCAAACATCCACATCAAACACTGAATTCCTACAGCCCCACTAATTGCCTCCAGCCTACCTCACTGGCTACAGGTCTTCTCAGTCTTACGAGGACCATCTGCAGACCTTTCTCCAGGTTAAAATGGCAGCAGGTAATACCCCACTGCACTGGGTACCAGTAATAGTACACAGCAAAGCTGTCCTTGCTTGAAAGATGAGGAGTATCAACAAAACGCACTTTCAAACAAAATGTTTTAAAAAATCTCCCCTGCTCATTCAAAATTACTTTTCTCATTGCAGACACAAAACTTGAGCACAGAGTATGGAAGGACATGGAAGACTGGCCAGGGCAAATTGGCACCTTCTCTGACAGTGAAGGTGTCTCCAAGAGTTTTAGCTACAAAAGGTATCAGTAATGGACTTCAAGATGCTTACTAAGGTAAAAATGACCTGCATATGACACAGAATTGGCTCTTCTACTGAAACAACCCATCAACCATAGCTAACTAAGCAGATCATCCTAACAGAGATTAACATTCTCTGGCTGTATACTGTGCCATGGCCACAGAAAAATAATAAAATAAAGGCATGTTTCCTTTAACAGAGCCTGTGGCTCTCTGCCATCTGCCTGGTAAACAGACAAGAAAGAACTATGTGTTATTTACATGTAGGTGAACAAAAGCCACAGTGCCGGAAAGGATAATCTCCAAACACAGACAAAATAAAAGACCTTGTCCAATTAAGAACTAGACACAATTTCTCTACGTCTTCTGCCATGTCAACAAAGTTATACAGTAAAGGCTACACATTTTACTAGGCACAAAAGCTTTTAAAAATACTTAACTTTGAAAAAACAGATTATCATCATTGATAGCAATAATTTTAAAACACGCTTTATGTTTTATATGTAGCCTTGAATGACCTGTGTCAGAAAATGGCAAGAACATAATACTGACTGATTTACCACAAAAATCAAAACTTAAATCATTCTATGAGAGAGCACACAGCAAAGAGAAATGAAGTACATCAACATGACCAAGCTGAGATCCAGGAAAGAAATTACAAATTCCTTCTTTAGATACAACGAATAGTTTTCAGACAGCTCATCACATTTACCCCCAGCAAGCTGAGCAGGGGTTAATGTATAACTGGAATTAACAGAGCTATGAAGTCAGCAAAAAATGCAGACCACTAAGCACATGGGTCACGCAGGACTGCAGAAATACTTTTAAATCCAGAAGCTGTCACCTAATTTGGGGAAAGAAGTCTACACATTCATCGCGAGGGGCCAGCCAAAGTGACACGCACATCTGTAGATGTTGACCGTGCAACCAGTTTCAATGGGGTACCTGCATCCCTAATTCAGGAGTCTTAGTGCTTCATTCAGACAGTGCAGCTACTCATAAAAGCAAAATTAAGCGAGTATGTAAGAACAGCACAACATGGAGGGTAAAGTGAGGTAGGCTTTCAAGTGCTGTTATCATAAAGCCAAACATTTAACTGCCCTAAATCTATGGAGTGGAAACTAAAGCAGTGCATTTCCTATATACAGCATGGAGAGCAATCAGGCATCTGGATGTTAAAAATACACCCAGGATGTACAAGATGTGCTCCTAAAGTAGCCAGTAAGAAACGCTAAGGATAAATGCACTTACTAATCATTATCTTTGATCTTGTCACCTAAACCTGGACTGCAAGAAGACATCCCCTTCCAATGTGGGATTCACAGTCCTGACGCCTCTTCCTGAAGAAGGCACCTTACCTGCGTTATATACCGTATACATGAATATACAAACAGAAATAAGTTGATGTCTCATTTTATGCAACAGCATAGCAGATGAAGTATTTTCCCAAGATATGAGATGCTTGGTTTCAATTCCTACGTCTGCCAAAGTGGACTCGGCACGTAACTCCCAGCACAGTGGGACAGACTTGCCAAAGACACACATTCTCGGCACCCCTCTGGTTGTTACAGCCTCCATAAAGGCTCTGAGAGTCAGCGACTCCAAAGAAGTAAGACCATACAGTGCAAGGGTTAGGAATACATCTGAGGGGAGGGGAGAAGAGATCTATCTTACAGCCATTTCACATTAAATAACAAAATAATACCATTAGACATCTGGCAGCAAGGAATAAAACTGAGACCCCCCTCCTCAGACCAATCACTAAGACACAGTCATGTTCACATTCTCTGTTGAGCCTAATTAACCTTTAATTATGCCATGTACACACAGCCTCAACGGGAGGGAAGGAGCCTGCAACTCATGGCCTCAAAGGCATGCAGCCTGCACTTGGCTCCTGCTGGCCCCCAGGAGTTCAGGGGGAGGGCAGGGGCTTCACCACCCAGCCTGAGAGGTCCCTGAGCAGGGACAAAACCTGACCTTGAGCTATGCAGCAAACTTGAAATCTGAAAACACTGATGCATATGGTGCAAAGCTGTGCGTGAGCATTTCCACTCTGTACAGCTCCCCTACCTTCCAGGGGGAGCAAACCCAGACTGGGAAATCAACAGCCCACTGATTGAGAGAAGGGAGGAAGCTGACATTTCACTACTCAAATCAGCTGGAGCACTCAACACAAGTATACAGCTTCATGCTTTTGGGGTGGGGAGGAAGAACCCCGCAATACTTCCCGTCAGGCACTATAGGTCTCTTGTTGAGGAAGATCTGAACTCCTGCATGATGGAAATGCAGCTGCCAAGGTACATGCCCCACACCTGTGTGCCAGGAACAACTGGCTGTGTTCAGGCACTACCAGAAAAAAACACAGATCACAAGCATTGCTCATGAGCCTGCTATCCCCTTGCAGAGGCACTTCTCCCACCTTGTGAGCAGCCACAATTTCAATTCCCCAAGCACAAGTGAACCCTTGGACTTCACCACTAAAACATGCACATGCACACAGAGCACATTCTTGCTGCAATAATCCCACATATATGGTCATCTGTGTATATAAGCCACATGTGTTGCCATACTATTAACAGGGATGGGAAACAAGATGCAATGCTATAACATGCAAGCAGCAGGTCTGTACACAGTGCTCTACAACAGGTGAAGTATTAAAAAAAAACTGTCTAAAGGTAAATAACAACAAAAGTCCCATGGAGAATGGGTACACAACTACAGCATCTACAGATAAAACAAATTCCCATGAGAGACGGAAAGAACACATACCACACAACTTGCAACCCATTTCGTCTTCTTTGCAAGTTGTATGTATGTGTATCCATACACATTACAGAAACTCCTATGCACTTGGGAAATATTGGATTTCCCTAAGAATAAAAGCAAAAAGCTCAGAAAGTGTTCTGCATGTTAAAATGTGCATTCTGTACACATTTTTCACTCTAAACCTAGGTCAAAGTCTCAGCCTGTGTAAACATGATTCTCCTGCCTCACTGACTTTAATGACACTGATTAATCTTATTTCTCTTATTTGGTTTTTCCCTTTCCGAAACACACAAAAAAAAACAATTTTATGGAAGGACGTACAAATTACATTTTTTGCCATTCTTTCTCTTAATTTCTTTGCTTCTAAATGCAGTAAAAACGTATCTTTCCTTATTTAAGCTTTCCATGATAATTCTTCCAAACATGAACTTGCTAGTAAGTGCCTTTCTACCTCCTTAAAACCCCCTTTATCATACTGGCAACATTTATAATACTTACCTCCCAAAGACTTCTCCACAAAGAACAACAACACCTAACTGTGCAAAGACACTAACTGACCCCGTCTCCAAAGACACTAACTGACCCTTTCACTTTCTTTTACAGAAAGCAAAAGACTTCCCTCTTCATTCTGCTATGATTTTTGCACATAATTTAAAAAAAAAAAAATCCTGTTAGCTCTTGAGGCATATTTGAATTAACAGATTATCCCTAAATGAAAACAACTGTAACCACCAGAGGTTTCTGCAGCCGCTGCTGTGCCGTGCAGCTCTCAGTGTGTCAGAGCTGCTCAGTGAGAGCTACACATGCAACCAGAAGAGAAAAAAAAACCTGAGAGTAAAGAAATGGAAACACTTTTAGAGAACAGTACATAATTTGAATAAAACACTTTCTTCTTACTTAACAAATTCCAAACATCATTATCTACAAAGCATTAACAGTGAGGTAGACTTTTCATGGAAAGGAAGAAAATCTACCTCGTGAGCTGTTTATAGCCACCTGCACACAACAAGAGAATGAAAAGGTGGCAGAGCTATTAAGGAAGAGTCATTTAAAAGAAGACAGTTTTTTCTACCTGGTTTGGATGCCCTTCTTCGAATCCTCATTTTAGGTAAGGAAGGCCAAGAGTAATTAAAAGGTGAATCAGAGTCTGAGTCCATTTTTGTGCTAAATAAACAGAGAGCAGATTCCCAAAGTTGCACTTTGTTGTTCACAACAGCAAGTCAAGTCTAAGAGTGATGTAAAATAAAGGAATGGACAAAGAAGGATCAAATTGCCCACTAAACACAGGGGAGGGAGAAGCTGTAAATGTTTGCTCTCTTCCGGCGTCCAGGCATGTAGACAGATCAGGCTGCAAATATTAAGGCAGAAGCAAGGAGGTTAAAGTATGAGAGTTTCAAGTGCAGCTGTTGCATCGTGGTCCAGAGCTATTTGAAAGGTCACTGTGTGCCAATGAATCATTAACTCACCTTCCCATTTCGATGTAAATGAAAACAATAGGAGCCCAGTAAGGAATGAGAAAATATGTCTCAAAAATAAACAAACTATCACAAGCTTTTTCAAAGCTTTGCTTCCATGTTAAAAGTGGGGTTTACAAGGACTCTCAAATTAAGGACAGGCAAAATACTGAAATTAAAGAATCCAAGTATTAACAGTACTAAGAACACTAATCAATCTGCTGGACCCTATATTGCTGCAGAGCAATACCTCCCCTCTCAGCATTTACAACTTCGTCAGACCTGGGGATGTTGCAGCTGGAAAAGCAGCAAAAACCCACTTTAAAAGTCTGTTGCTCCCATCTTTCTAGTTCAAATGAGTTTAGAGCTTAAGCGTTATAAAGAAAGATTACACTGTCATTAGAAGAGCTCTCTTTCCAATAATATTTAGTCTAAATAGTTTTTTCTCCTTCACACAGTCACCAAGTTAGACAGTGAATCATAAGGATTTTGTAGAGCTGGCACCTTTACAGCTCTGGTCTAACCTCATAGCAATGCACAATACAGCTAGTGACTAATTTACAACAAATCCTCCATTCTTATACAGTCTCCCTGAACAACTCATAGACAATTAGTATTCAGTAGGAACTCATTATCCCTTCCCCCAATATCTTTACACTACACAAACTACGTTTTTTTTAAACAGACACAAATGTGACTATACAAGAGCCAATACAAAAATAACATGTCCACTGTTTCTTAACCAACTCCACCAAACATTTCTTTTCGTTACCCCACAATGTGTGTGGTTTTGTATTCCACATAAAGGAGGAGAGGGAATGTGGATCAGCTTAAATGTCAGTTTTTGGAAGATGATGACATTTGAGCTTGTTAACATTCCTTACTTCACTTCAATTATTTTTCAGGCTGCTGAGGTCTGCAGCATTACTTTTGTATTATGTTTCAAGTGATTCCTCAATCCACATTTCAGTTGGAGATAACAACGTAGTTGTTGAAAGAAAATAATGCAATTCAAATGCAAATTTAATTCAAAACCCATTAGAAAAATATGTTAGGTTTTCAGGGATAAAATAATTATTATACAAGCACTTCATAAAGTGCACAAATTACATAAAACTCAGTTGAAACACATCATTGTTCTGCCCTTCCCTTAACTGAAGTTTTGCCAGTTTTGTTAGGCCTGAAAAGAATAATTTGCCCCAGATGCTGGAAGCCTTAGACTTTCACTTTAAATATTAGACACTCCCATAGACTTTGTTTGATTTATATATATAACTAACAGCACCAGGGAATTGCAACAGACAATGGATGACTGAAAATATAGAGAGGATATAAATCCAAGCTTTAAGCATCCACTTCAAAATATCTCCACTTCTGGAATGTCAGGTTCAAATTGCACTGATAAATCCCCTGGGTAGATGGGAATGCAGGCACTGATGTACCTCTTCCCACCTGCACGGCATCCAGGGCACCCACCTACCTCCGATCACGGACACAGATCAAGAGAAAAAGAAAGGACGGAACATATTTGTTGGATAACTTGTTCACTTAGGAAATGTCTTCCCAACTGCGCCGACACAAAAGATTTCCTCTCTACACAGCAATTTTCCCTACCCCAGCATGCTCTCTTGATCAACAGGTGTATTTCATGCCAACCCAAATAAAAGTCTGAATTTCAGATGTATACAAAAGGCAGTGCTCCATGGGTGAATGGCAGCATAAAGAGAGCTGCATGTTTTACACTGGCTTTAAAATTTCTCACTTTTCAATTTCAGCAATTATTCCTTTGTTCTACTTTATGACAAATGGTAAATTTTGTTTACTCATGTGATACCTCCATTTGTGCATCTTTTCTCTAAATTGACCAATTATGTCTTTTTTTCACTTACACATTCAACAAAAATACACCTATTCACTCCCATTGGTCTTCTTAGACTTCTGTTTAGTCCAGGGAAGGATAACTAGAAATGAACAAAGTACTCTCAATGCGGAAATGCAACTGATGTATTTAATGGCATTAAAATATTTTACATGCCGAGACATTTACTATTTTGAATGACCTCTGTACACTACATAAATGTACTGATCAGTTACTGCCTGCTCCCTCTCTTAAACTAGCAGCATTAATTTAGAACCTTCTAATACAAAGGAGTAATTGAGGATTGTTAAACAATTTTTCAACAGCAGTGCTATTACATAGCACTGGGATCATTTACTGATCAACTTGATCATTTACTCCTGCCGTTCATGCTCTATTTCTTGGCCAAGTTCTTAGGCTCTTCACCCACTTACTGCAATCTCCCTTGAATAGGATCTTGCATGGGAATTTGTCAACTGCAGTCTGAAAGTGCAGATAAATTATCAACCTCAGCCCCTATTTCTGGAGGGTTAATTGAATATCACTCACACTATTTGCTCTGTTCAGGCCTCATGAAAGATTTTTTTTTTCTAGTTTGCAAAACTTCTTTATGCAGCCATGAAAGATCTCATGCTGCTTTTTGCCAAGAAGGGCTTTGCCATACAGTCTTTGGCTAAAAATATCTTTCTTCCCCACTACTGCACTTTGTGGGATGATCCAACCCACTTTTCACCTGCCACTCTTTGTTTCCAAAGTGG
This sequence comes from Pterocles gutturalis, assembly GCF_000699245.1. Taxonomy (NCBI): domain Eukaryota; kingdom Metazoa; phylum Chordata; class Aves; order Pterocliformes; family Pteroclidae; genus Pterocles; species Pterocles gutturalis. Next base: position 7,720 of record NW_010140877.1, read on the forward strand.
CAGCCATTCAATGGTGGTATTTGCATGCAGCCGGCATAAAGATCTGGCAGCTTATGAGAAAAAAGGTGCTTTCTAGCTGGAAAATATTAACCTTACTTTCCACTGAAAAAATGTTTTCAATTATGTATACCAAAGTATAGATGTGAAGATAAAGAACAAATGGGGTTTCTGTGTACATTACCTAAAGCTAATGCTTCTGGTAAATAATGTAATGCCTTAAATTCTTTCATCCAGTGCCTGCCAAAACACATCCATATGATACAAATGTTTTTCAGGATATTACAGTTTATTGTCTATTGTCTGACCATTCCCCTGGCTTGTGGGGCAAGACAGAAGAAAGCAGAGGAATGTCACCAGCATCCGCAGTCTCCATGAAACAGCACTGTCACCTCCCTGCACACTCAAAGGACAACCCTGAGGTGCTGAGCGAGTGAGTGGACTCCGTCTCCCCAAACACTGCCAAACCAGCTCCATAGCTGGCAGCAATCCAGAAGGAGACAAACACTCTGGGCCTGTTGTCCCCTCCCCAAAAGGAGAATGGATGTACACAGGATGGAAAGCGGGGCTACAGACCCCAGAAACAGAGCGGGAGAGGTCACTGTGAGGCACAGGTGACGGGAGCTGCCTGAAAAACGGCTCTGCCAAAAACACTCTGGGCAAACTCTCCCCTGACACTAGGGATGAAGTTGATTCTCCCCCAGCTGGGTTCTGCCCCAGGACCAACAGAGCCTACAATCATTTCCCAAAGCCGAGAAGAAGGCTCTGACAGGGAAAGATGGTGTAGAAAGAGATGGGTGCTCTTGTCCACCAAGCCTCTATGACCCACAGGCACACATGGCTTTCCTACCTTCTTCAGTCCATTGTTTTTATTAATTAGAGCACATCTCCCCTCAAAGAGGATGAGCCAGCGTACCTTGACAAAATATCCGCACCACCCTACATTAGACTTAACAATCGTGTTGAAAACTTGGTAAGTGTGAATTAAAGGCAACTAAAAGCAAAGTGCTACCAGCCAAATCCCACACACCACGTACCCTTCGACTCTAAAGCTCCTTCCACCTACCCACAACAATGACATCATGGCAGTGCAGACTGCTGTCAGCAGCAGCCTCACAGGTCTCATAGGATGCCTTGTCATACATATTATTTTTATCACCCCTCTTCCCTACCAAAGACCTGGGTTTTTCTTATGGAAGTCCGTACTGGAACAGTCAGAAAAACTTTGCCACATCACTATTCTCCCCCTCTTCTTTTCCTAAATCATTGATTTAACGGACCATTGAAAAAACACTTAAGCCTAGATCCTTAAGATCTTGGCAGATGACCAAGACGACTTGCTTTTAATGATCTTCCTTATTCCTAAATTTCTGATGGGTGATTCATGCATTCAATTTGGGGAACGGGCTCGTTTATCTTCTTGTTTTGGGAACAGAGATCTATTGAGGCAGTTTAGGACTTAAACTGTTCAGCAGTGGATCCCAAAAGGTCCAGGCAGGCAGTCACTGCCCATCATCGCTGCCCAGTGTATGACTGTTTGGTGCATCCCACCTCTCTCAATAGCATTCCAGGGCAACCTCCCTGTCCCACATCACCCACAGGGCAAAAGGGCTGGGAAGGGAGGAGGGCAGAGGAAGGTGGAAGGGAGAGTTTCTTGTGCTGCACACTTCCGTTGCAAACACGTCTGCTCTCCACTGTTTCAACCTCAATGAAGCCACAGGTTTCAACAAGGTGAAAGATAATTAGTGTGCAGTGTTGCAGAGGCTCTTTCTCCCACTACCAGTTTAAAGCGACAGATTTTGCTTTCCTAGAAAAATGTAGTTCTGAGGAATTCAAGTATCAAACCTAGGCATGTTCTCACATGAAATTAAATGGCTCTGACTCCCTAGTCTCTTTACCTCCCACTTACACCTCCCCTCGTGCAAGTGCTCTCCACTTTTCCATTCAAACAGCTGATGATGAAACCCACCACACAAGACCCCTCCTCTCTCACAAGAATCTCCTATAGATCCTGTGAAGACAGACATGAGAAATATTCATGAAAATTTCAAAATAACACCACACTATAAATTTAGGTTGATTTTTCTTTTACTTATTTTTGCAGTATCTTGGACACTAGCCTGGAAATGAACACAGAACAGCTGCTGCCTTCACAGACACCCTGCTGAGAGCAGCAGGCCACCCTACTAGTCTTCAAAAAAGTTGTTCTACGCAGACCCCCAAGTTTACTGAAACACTCCACAGTCATAGCAGACTGCAGAAGAAGTAAAGACAATTTGCGTGTGCTGCTTTCTGGATTGCTTTAAGCTAGACTGCCAGTCCAAGTGTTTTTATGCTCCCCTGCATTTACTTCCACATGGATGTATCCTTCTACCATCCCCAGGCAGGGCACACGGAATCACAGTGCTGCTGTAAACCATCCAGACTGAAAGAAGACTGTGCCATCTAAATGTATACCTAACTCCTTACTATTCCCCTGCAGGTTTATTTCTAATTACAATGTTAATAATGAAATTAATTTAAGGCTGGTCTTTTAATGTTTTCTTTGAAATCAGAGTGATAACTACAGTCAGAACAGCTATAACAAGAATAATACTTTCATGCTAACAATATCATATTCATGATATTCAATGAATGATACATTATCCTACGAAGAGCTATTAGCAACACTACCACTTTTGAAAAACAACTGCTTGTAAGTGGTGGTACTTAAATCTTGGTTCTTTGACAAATTAAAAGAGCAATTTACCTATGAAAATTTAAGGGAAACAGCTTTGCCTAAACTATAGTAGTATTGCAAAATCCTTGGGAGAACATCCACAAGATTGGGATGAAGAGGGGCTCGGAGTTTTTGCAAAACTGAGGCAAAAACATTACCTCTGCCCAATCCTGACTCAGTGTATCTCCAAAGAGCCAGCGGGCACACACATTGCATTATCTTTGTCCCAAACTCTGTGTGTTGTCCAGTTCGCTGTTACGCTATTAGGATTTTCTGACATCCAGTTCATAACTGATTGTAGATTTTTTTTTCCCCTTTTTTACCAGCGCCATTCACCTGATACTGTTTAGGATAACAAGCTCAGTTTAGGATAACAAGCTCATTAATACTACTTTTACATGACAGCGGTCGGTATGCCCTGACTCTTGAAACAACCACTAAGCACTTCCAACAAAGTACATAAAGAAATAATTTGCTTAAATGCTCGCCTTGTCCAGTATCTATTCACATCAAAGGACTAGCTGGGATATGCAGTACAAATGTGGATGGAAAGCTCGTTGCTGTTTGTCTTGTACCCTGATTAAAAGCTCCCTTGAGTTTATTTGCAAAAGCTTGAGAATTAAGGGCTAGAGTCAATAAAAATCTCTTCCTGGTTTTGGCTCCACAGAGGCCTGTGCGAGCCCCAGCAACACCGAGAAGCACATGGCCTCACATGAAAGCAAACCCAAGTTTGAATTGGACCTCGCCTGCACTGACATTTTGCCAATGGCTTGGTTGTTGAGTCTACACTTACGCTGGCAGCCTGTACTGCCAAAAAGTTCACCAAAGACCCATCTCATTAAAAATCCAATTTTTCCATGTTTCAAGGAAAACTTAAAGGGAAGGACTGCCTCTCAAGGAAGAAGAAATCTGAGAAATGTGTTAATGTGTGCACTTTCAAGACTACGACTGTTTTCTTCACAATGTATTTCTAGAATGTATTTCACATTTAAAGAGTACCTTAACAAACATTAAATATATCACAGATTGTTTATTTATGTTAGTGTGAAATGAGACCGGGCAGAAGACAGGCAAAAGAGCTTATTTAAACATCAGAAAAAAAGAGCCTCTTTTTGAAGGATTATTTTGTTCAGCAAATTTGGTGTGGACTTTAGGCAAAGGAGGAGGACAAGTTCTGGGAAGCCAGACAGCATATGTTTGTAACTTGTTCATTTTTCTTTCTGTCTTCTTTTTGAGGTTAACTTGAATTATAATGTCTCAGAAAATCAAAAGTGCAGGAAACTCCAAGAAACAAGAACAAGCTTGTTCTAGTGCCTAATGCTGCTTCTTCCAGATTTCTCCACAACTTTTTAATTAAGCTCTGTTCAGGCTCACATCCCAGGAAGATTTTACTTGCCACATCTTCTGTAGTTCTCAACTATTCTGCAGTCTTCAATATTAAGTTGTTTATAGATGCTCCAAATAAATGAAAATTATTTATCTATTGAAATAAACTACTGCCATGTTTAAAGGTTGTTTCTGGCAGGACTCTGACAGATCAACCCCAGTTTAAGCCACTTTTCTGAAAGGTGCAAGGAATCACGCAAAGGTTTTGCAAAAGTAGAAGCAGCAACATAAAGATCTCTTAAAGGGGGAGAGTGCAAGTGCCACAGTCATGAGCTGCAGCAATAACTCTGCAGTTTTCTTCAGCTATTATTTTTCTCTGCAATTTTCAGACCACCTACCTTTTGACTAAAAATGTGTTTTTAAAAGAGCCTCCTGTACCACAAACTGACTTTTCAGAACTCTTTCTGCACAATCAGTCTCAGAATTTGCACATCTCCAATCATCCAAGTACTGCAGTGCCTCTTTCTCACCTTACTCTCTAGGTCTTCCTCATTTCAGATTAATAACTGAGACACAGGGAAAAGATAAGTGACATCCCCAAGGTCCTGTTGTAAATCCATTAAAGAGCAGAAACTGAAGCAAAAGTCTGCAGCTCTCGGACTAGAGACACTACAGCTGGATCACCCAACCTCTCTCAAAGCACACGTAAGGGAAAGATAGGCTTGAAAGCTGCCAGGAAAAGATAAAAATGACCACAAACAGAAAATATCTGTATAGCCTTAATCACAAGACTCTTGTAACTGTCTTAAATAGGCAACACAATATATAACTTTCAACTTATCTATTAATAACCATAAAATTATTTCCTGTAGTTCAAATGTCAAAAGAGGCACACTTGACTCAAAACACCTCCCAATGCAAACATGCTGCCCACCAAAAAACAAAAAGCAAATGAACACTAACAAAAGAGCAAAAGATCTGACCTCAATCAGCAGAAAAAATAACCATTTCACCTAATAAAAGCTGTGTAAAGGCAGGACTCCTGACAGCAGAACCATGCTTTTTTCTAACTTAAAAAACCCCATCTTTTTAAGTCTTACCAGTCAGGAAATCTAATTAACAAAGAACAAAACAGCAACATTGAAACCAGATTTTTCTGAAGATTATGGTGCAGACCTACTGGTTTACACAGACATGATGAACTTATGTTCTGTTCCTTAAACTGATCTGTGGTTAAACTAGGGTTTCTGTGGAACCACGAAAATCAAAGGGCAGACTCTACTAAAAATGTTTTGTAGTTGCCTGGTCACATACAGCAAACTGCCAAAAATTTGGCATCAGTATTTTATCTCTCAAAATGCAAACGTGGCTTGCAGAACTTTTTCATCACCAGCAGAGCAAACAGAATAGATTAGACAGACACCACTAGGTCACTGGCACTGTAACTAGGAGAGCTCGGAAAATATTTTGAAAAATTAACATCATCCTGCCTTCCTGAAGATAAGGGGGTGTGGGGGGGAAGCTATATTTCCTTGGAAGAAAAACTGAGGGTTAGATTTTTCTTATGGAAAAAATGAATTTTTGCAGCTTTATAAATGGCCTTGTGAACATCCTCTTTCTGAACCAGCTATGCAAAACAGGAAGGAATTATAACCATTTTAAAAACACATGCCATGCTAACACTGTCACATGCACAACAGTAACAGCATTCAGCTGTCAGCCCCTAGACTCTCTCCCCAAATGTACAAGGTTGCTCATTCTGAGGATGACAATGCCTGGCAAAAACACATATGCTCAATATTGAAAGGAAAAAAAAAATCCTTTTTTTTGTTGCTTTCCATTTCATTTATTTCATTCACTCTCCCCAACTGGATATTGCTTCTGTCTCTCAATCTTTCCAATGTGTTTTCTGAATGGGGGGGGAAGTCTTTTTTTTTTTCCTTGTAAACACAAAACAGATCTTTTTAACAATTTCCAGGGGAGGCAGGGCTCAGAGCAGGGGGTGGGGAGAAGACTGGCAGGTGTGACTAGCACTGAACTCGGGCACTCTCCATACAACCCCCTGTTCAGCCTGGTCTGGCATCCTATTGCGCCCCACAGTTTACTCCTATTTCTTCAGTTTCTGAATATGGCAAACACAAAAAACATGGTCTGTAGTTCACAGAATCATAGAATGGCCTGGGTTGAAAAGGACCATAGTGATCATCTAGTTTCAACCCCCCCGCCATATGCAGGGCTTGCAATCACTAGACCAGGCTGCTCAGAGCCACATCCAGCCTGGCCTTGAATGCCTCCAGGGATGGGGCATCCACGACCTCCCTGGGCAACCTGTTCCAGTGTGCCACCACCCTTTGGGTGAAAAACTTTCTCCTAATCTCTAACCTAAACCTCCCCTGTCTTAGTTTAAAACCATTCCCCCTTGTCCTATTACTATTCATCCTCGTAAACAGGCATTCACATGACTTCTTATTGACCCATCCTCACCCTGACACTCACAGTGCTGGGAATGCAGGGGCTCTCTCCAGTGATTCTGGAAGCCTCTTGGGCAGGAGAAGCCAGGGGAATCAATTCTCAAACAAGACTCAAACGGTGCCTAAGGCAGCCAGTTCCCAAACCAGATGAAGAAGACAAGGAGCAAGATAAATTGGTATCCGTTCAAGCATCCTACCCATTCCTGTAACCCCCATGCAAAGATACTTTGTTGCATGTGGGGAATGAGCTGGAACAGACAATTTGCTCCAAAGGGCAGGATGAGGAAGAAAACTACAGGAAAGCTTGGGGGGTGGGGGGGTTTGCAAGGTCATGCAGTGACAGGAGGAGGGGTAATGGATTTAAATTGGAAGAGGGCACATTTAAACTAGATATTAGAAAGAAATTCTTTACTGTGAGGGTGGTGAGGCACTGGAAGAGGTTGCCCAGAGAAGCTGTGGATGCCCCATCCCTGGAGGTGTTCAAGGCCAGGCTGGATGAGGCTTTGAGCAACCTGGGCTAGTGGGAGGTGTCCCTGCCCACGGCAGGGGGTTGGAACTAGGTGATCTCTAAGGTCCTTTCCAACCCAAACCATTCTATGATTCTATGAAAACAGAGAGCTAGAACAGGAGACCCCTTCCGGAAGCCACCACTTCTTTAAAGGTCCCTTCCAACCCAAACCATTCCATGATTAGTTTGATTTTTGGTGAAGGCTTCTAAAAGCAAGAACCATGTGGAAAAAGAATTGAGAAGCAGAAGCAGAGGAATTTGTGCCCATTCAAAGAGCACTCACATTCTCTCTCTTAGAAGTCCTCTTTGATTTATACATCCAACTTCCTAGTGAGATTCCAGAGTTTGCTCATTTCTATTCATTCTTCTTCACTCAACCCCCTTTAGCTGTTTTCCCTCTTCCTCTCCTCCTCACTTAGAACCATTTCCATTTCTCTCCTTATCCCCACAGTGTGTTTTCCTCCCAAGAACACTGCCATTTAACAACACTGCCAACCAAACAATTTTTTTTTAAAGTAGTTTAAAACAATCCAGGGTAATAAAACTATGACTACGATATGGTTGTATGAGTCAGGTTAGAACATATACTGATTCTTACATTAAAATAAAACAATAAAACCAGCTAAGTCAAGTTAAAAAATTCTGGTTGTCTGTGAACTATTTCCACTTGTTCCTCCCCATTTCACAGTTTGCACACTCAACAGCCCACCTACTCCCCAGCCTGCACTTCAGCTCCATCACACCACACACACAGTGCTGACTGGAAGCCCACCAAGCCCTGCTGAGGTCAGTGGCAAAATCACATCAGATGTCTATGTTATGCACGTTTCAGCCAACCTCAGTGCACAACGGGGAGATGGGCACGAAGAGCCCAGAGCACAGCCGGCAGCAAGCCCATGCTCCAGTCCTTGCGCAGGACGACCAAATTCTCCGTTATGGTGACTGACTTCTAAAACAAGCAGAACCAATTTCGCTGCAGCTTCTCCACAAACAAGTCAACTTCTTAAATGTACTACAAGATAATTAGAATTTAGGAAAGACACAGAGGGGTTGCTTCTTTTTCAGATAAGAGGTACAAAAAATAATTTTTCTTAGTTCAATATAAGCTGTGCTGAGGACAAAAGGTATTTATATACACATGTATACGTATAGACACATGCTTATCCACAGATTTATATCCATATTTATAATTTTACTTTTTATATATGCCTAAGAAAATATATCTAAATCAATTTCTAAGCACTTAAATCTTGTTCCAAGTTGTATACAAATTCACCATTTTTTAAAATCCAAAAGCTTCTCTGAGAATCTACACCCTAGCACTCCTAATTGTGTACACCATGGCCAGAGTTGCTTGCTTGTTCCCTGCAGAGGACTCAGGATCTGCTGCAGCTGCCCATCCAAGCATCAAAGAGGAGAATGAGCTGGTCTAAAGCCAAAGCGCGCCTGGCTCCCCTTCAGCTGTCACAAGCAGCACTGTGCAAATGACACCTTAGAAGGAAAAGGCATTTTGGGAATACAAAAGAGAAATATCAGCTATAATTTCAGGTTGGAGAACTTCCATTCTGCTAGCTTTTAAGCTACCTTATGTTCCCTCCAGGTGGTGTAACTGGAGTGGAGACTGGAGCAGATGGGGCTTCAGATTAGCAAATCGTAATCACTCCCCAATGGCTCCACACCCTCCTACGCTGAGATGCACTCCAATACTTTGGTCTTGCTTGACAAAACAGATTTGATCGTATGGGCATTAAGATCTCATATACATGCACCGCATTTCTGTGCAAGACAAGAACTGCTACGCTGTCCTACACACAAAAGCACTAAAGTCAGGATAACCATTAATATTTTTATTATTGCTCCCAATTCCCCTATGCAGCTCCTGTATTCCTTGGATGGGAGAGTGAGACCAACATGATGAAAGAGTTGAAGTACAGGCATTTGGCATAACAATGACTAGCAAACAGAGAACTCGATAATTATTTTAATGAGAGATTATTTGATGATGATGATGAGTTTACATCAGCTCATTTCCCTCTAACATATACTACTCTCATTCAAGCATGTATATCCTGTCCCTTTCCACAAACACAAGGTGACTATTCATATGGCTGCCACTGAACTTCACATACGGGCTGTCTGAATACCACCATCTGGGCTCCTCTGTTCTGAGCTCAGCACTGGACCAGAGGCAAATGATGCAAGCCTGGCACTCTCTGCCTGGCACAACAGTTCCCACTGGCAGAGCTTAGTTACTTGCCTTTTTCTGCCTTGCTGTGTTTTGCATGAGCCCATGTTTGCATGTTATTATGGGAACTTTCCCCAATTTTGAAAAATACCTTTCCATTGGAGTTCCATTCACCGAATGTCCTGTCTAGTGCAATTGGGTATATTATCCTATGAGCCTCACAGCTCACTTATCTCTGTGGCATATAAACATTACTATATGCTCTGTTTAACCTTCAGTCACACATGTTGGCTCTACCAGAAATTATTTTCAAGACTGTTGTTCCTGCTACTGAAAAATCCTAGGGTATTGTGATACTGCCGGATACACCATCTATTTACCCTAGAGACACTTTGAATGACGTTCTCATTCTAACATACATATAACTGACTGATCTTTTGCCAAGCTATGCTGCAATGTCAATAACCTTCACCTGTTCTAAAGGAACTGCCTTATGTGTATTTGCATTACAGTATATAACAATAGCTCTTTGAAAGTCAAAATGACTAATTATTTCTTACCTATGCCCAACAGGACATGATCTTCATATTCTTTAGAAGGAACCACAGTGTCTCAGAAAGGCTAGAAACAGAAAACTTGAGCTGTATCTTTGAAGACAGTAATTGCATTTGTGTTTAGCTGCAAGCTCTGCTACAGGATTTCAGAATTCAGTTCAAATGCTGTCAAGCACCAGTCACTTAATTTTAGACATTTTAATAATAGAATCACAGAACAGTTTGGGTTGGAAGGGACCTTAAAGATCATTGAGTTCCAACCTCCCTGCTATGGACAGTGATAACCTGGACAGGGGTAATTTCTACTGTACCAGGTTGGTCAAAGCCTCATCCAGCCTGGCCTTGAACCCATCCAGGGATGGGGCATCCACAGCTTCTCTGGGCAACCTCTTCCAGTGCCTCACCACCCTCACTATTTCTTCCTGATATCTCATCCTAATCTACCCTCTTTCAGCTTAAAACTGTTACCCCTTGTCCTGTCACTGTACTCCCTGATAAAGAGTGTTCCCCCATCTCTCCTCTAGGCCCCCTTCAGGTACTGGAAGGCTGCTATAAGGTCTCCCCAGAGCCTTCTCTTCTCCAGGCTGAACAACCCCAACTCTCTCAGCCTGTCTTCATAGGGGAGGTGCTCCAGCCCTCTGATCATCTTCGTGGCTCTCCTCTGGACTCGCTGCAGCAGGTCCATGTCTTCCCTGTGCTGAGGACCCCAGAGCTGGACACAGTACTCCAGGTGTGGTCTCACAAGAGCAGAGTAGAGGGGGAGAATCACCTACCTCCACCTGCCGGTTACACTTCTTTTGATGCAGCCCAGGACACGGTTGGCTTTCTGGGCTGCAAGTGCACATTGCCGACTCACATTAAGCTTCTCATCAACCACCACCCCCAAGTCCTTCTCCTCAGGGCTGCTTTCAATCCATTCTCCTCCCAGCCTGTATTTGTACTTGGGATTGCCTTGATCCACATGCAGGATCCTTGCATTTGGCCTTACACTTGGCACTCTGAAGCCTGTCCATGTCCCTCTGGATGGCATCCCTTCCCTCTAGTGTGTCATCAGCAAACTCACTGAGGGTGCACTCAATCTGTCCACGTTGCCAACAACATAATGAATGCAACATATACGACATGCCACTCCCAGACTCTAAGGTATGGACATGAAGCCTCTGGACCCAAACTCTAAGCATAATCAAAGAAGAGACCAAACCACAACTCCCCACGCAAACGCCAGTTTTCAGCCTGCTCTTTCCTTACAAAGTTCATCTACCCTGATTAGCCAATACACAGTGTTTTGGAGGAAAGAGCAATACATTCAGTGGTAGACTTGCAGGAGTTAGGTTTACGGTTGGACTCGATGATCTTAAGCGTCTTTTCCAACTTAAATTATTCTATGATTTTGTTTTTAAGATGCCTTCTTCTCTAATGCCTGAGCTGTTCACACCTGTAGAAATATCTTAGGTCAATTCATTCTTTATAGAGTGAACTACAGCCTTTCTGATAGCTCAGAAGAAGACACAGTCAATACGGTACCAGAACCTTTTCCCCCCTGCAAGACTCATGAGCTGCAAAACTCTGCCCCAACGTATGTTTTCAACATAGACTCCAAAATGCACACATGCTGCAGAGATACAATTCTGAGACAACGCAGATAACAACAGCAACACGTGAATCCTAAACAAATGGTCAATCTCTGCATGGCTGGCAATTAAAAACAAAAACAACAAAAAGTGAAGAGGTCATAACTTTTATAATAATGACCTAACAAAAATAGCAGTCCAACAACGTTCCTCTCAATTCAAACGTCATTAAAAAAGTTAATAGTCATTGGCTACGGAGAAGCTATCACCTTTACCACATTCGCCAGATTTTACCAGATTTTGTTTCTCTCAACCTAAATCATTATTTTGGCTTCATAACCAGTTGAGCTCCTGCTTTAAAAGGTGATCAGAAAAACCACTGAGACAAAGATTTTCTGGTTTTGTAAAGAGATGCATATAAATAAAAAGCAGAATATAAGACTAGAGATTAAATACAACTGGCTAACCATAATGGGGCTTCTCACAAACATTTTTCTCCTCAAAAGCTCTTAGATACTTCCACATATAAGGTAATGACAACTGCCATATTTTTGACACCAAGCACTTTTCCCAGTCAAGGACTCACAGCTACCCACAGGGTCTCTCTCAGAGACTAACTCCTCAGATGTAATCAATCACACTGTCTCAAAGATGAAGCTTGTGCACACAGGAGACAGGTTGTACCGCCCTCCCAGACTGGCAGCTGAGCTGCAGGCTCCCTGAAGGGACTAAGGATCACCACAAACACAAAAGCTTTTGAGTCCAAAAGCAGAGGTTACTTCTCCAGTGCAGCTTTCTGGCCCGCAACCACATAACAGGTTCCTTCAAATAATAGCCATCTACACACATAAGTACTCCCAGAGGATAGAAGTGGGCAGGAACTGTTATCAATATGTCAACTTCTTTATTTGTTAGCTCTGGCAAGTGCTTAGATAGCCAAACAGAGGTTGCTGCTTCTCAACCTAAATGAAGCTTAGCTATTTGTATAAGGAGAAATCTGTACCTTCGTATCATCCCGGGACAATTCATCACATGCCAAGTTCACAGGACCTGTAACAGCAAAGATTCCTGCCTTTAATAACAAGCAAATTCAGTTTGGGTCTGCTTTGGCTTCTGCTGCTGGTCTCCCTCCTTTTTCAAATAGGCAGGCGAGACAGAACAATGGACTTGGGCAGCCCATGCATCTCCCGATAGCAGCGTTCCCATGGGCAGCACGCAAGCTAGATGCACAACAAGTGCTGTGTTATTGTCACAGTTATGTTCGGGGTAGGCAAACATGGCAACTTGTCAGCCAGCTGCTGATTAACGCCCCCGTGCTCAGGAAAACAACAGTTTGAGTGCACTGCCTCACACCAACTCTGCAGAGCAACTGGGCTCTTCTTTTCTTCTGTAGATACTTCATGCGTTTTCTAAAATTAGACCTTGCATTTTCACCTCAAAAAAATAAAAAAAAATTAATTTCTATCACTATTTTCTTAGTGGTTTCTTCTCAGGGCTGTGGGGAAGGACACAGCACATGGAAAAGGAGGACCACACTCCACAAGTTTTGCCCAAACACAGCCTCAAGGACTATTGTGAAACTGCAAATAGGAATAACGTGGCTACAGGAACACAAATGAACACCAGCATTCCCCAGGCTTCCAGGAACATTATTATTTAGTAAATATATTTTAAATAATAATACTAATTATATAACCAGAGTTATGGTAGTAAATATGCTTTTTTTTTTTAATAGTGAACATTTCAACCCAAGGTTCACGTCTGTTCTCAGATGCACAAATCCCTCTCTCTTCTACAGCTCCAGCAAATAGTTAAACTAAGCATTATTCAGCAGCCAGTATAGGGTGGTTTGGGGGACTGCCTTGAGGAATGTGGGGTTTTGGGACTTCTGTCCTTTTTGGCATTGCACAAAGTCTATACTTAAGATTAGGGGGAAAAAAAAGTTATATCAATATATCTTTGGAAGAACAGTTCAAAGGCAGCTGCTTATTATCTAAATCACACAATCTACAGCAGCAATGACCCCACCTAACCTGAAGGTCTCTGAGAGATGAAATTCTGGGATGCAATCATGGACCCACTGCAATCCATGTGCCTGTTGTCCATGTCCTCAGCAGTGCTCTCAGATGCTGTCTGGAGTCAGTACTGGGTCCATGCTGATCAATATCTCAATCATTAATTTTTAATTAATCCACTTTCTTTATTAAGCTTCTGCAGCAGCCACATACATACCTCCCCTTCTAACAGAGTAAGTGCAATCACAGAGCACAAAATCACTAGTGCCATCAAAAAAATAAAAGCATCCCAGACATCATCTTTCAGCTAGAAGGAACAGACTATTTCTTTTGTAACTGTGACTGCAGAAACACATTTTAAAAGTGGGAAGCTTTCAGATGAGGAAAAAAAAATGAATTTTTGAATGTTTTTTTCCAGAAAATTAATGTCCAGGTTCTTCTAGATATCTTTTTACAGTCCTGACATGCAATTGGCATTATTATTACCCAGTCTCACAATTCGCAGAAATAAAAAGTTGTTTGGTCTACACCTAATAGTTATTCTGTAGAAGCAAATGGATTATGCTACAGATAACAGTACTCAGTCAACTCATGGACATGGAATTTCAAGGTCAGAAAACAAAAATACAAAAAAAAAAAAGCGCACAAACTACTGAATTAGCCAAAATACCATCTATTTCACCTTTTCTCTGCATTATCACTGGATAATGTATCACTCCATGTATTTGAATTTAATTAAGTTGCTATGGGAGATTCACTGCTAACCTAGTAGCATCACCTTACACTGACCCACTGCTTTTGAATGATTGCATTTCACAAGAAGCAACATACTGCTATAGCAACCACTACTAGCTAATAGCTAAGGGCTTCTGATAGCATTGTGTTGTAAAAGTCTGTTGATCTTGACTTTACGCCCACCCAGAAGTGAGTAGTTATTACATCTCAGAACAGCAGCAGTTTTAAAATCTGAGGAGGATCCTACCATGGCATGAATGCACCAAATTAATGTTCTGAGCTTAAGAGCCCCTTTATAAAAATAGTAATGATCATTAATGATTTTTCAGTATCTGGATTCGGTGGTGGTTAGCAAAAAAGACACCAAAAAAAAAGTCTCCTTTATAGAAATATGGTAAACAATGACAATATCAAAACCCAAGAAGATTAAAAAACTTTGGTGCCCATCAGTGTACGAACAATAGTTACAGGCTCCTCTTGTCTACAAGTAGATAACACGGAGTGTAAAATGTGCAAGTGTCATTACTACAATTTGTTTGTGTAAGTCCTGCATACAAACGTGGAATGCTTTTCTTGCCACCGAACTGAATTAGGTTTTTTTTTAAAAAAACAGGCACAAAATAACTCTGATACATAAAGGCACAAAAGTGTATAGCTTCCATTGAAAATGCAAATAGGTAGGTGCCCAAAGATCTTTGTGCCTACGCCAATATCTATGCCAAGTATCTTTGGTGTAAAGAGAGGATGAGCAGCTTTACAACCAGAACAGACATCCTGAACAGGTGGTTCTCTCTCTGGGCAATCAATATCCAGTGATGTCCGTTATTTGCACGCCCCAAGTCAGCCTAAATTAAAACTGCTTTTAGTGTGAAAAATATCAAAGTAATCATCACCTGACAGTTCTTTGCCCAAGCTACTGCCACATGCCTACCTACCAGTCCAAGGCCATTCACATTCTGTCCCCGAGTGGCAGCATGAAGATCATGCTTGTCAGAGTACAGCACTCAGATGAATACCCAGAGTCAGTACATTTGCACACTGCGTCAAAGCAGTATGGTAAACTGCTCCTTACACTTGCAATAATAGATGCCTAGTTTGCAACTGCTACCAACTGTTTATCATTTCTCTGCAAATTTACCTTCTAATGGTGGGACACTTGTTGCCTGACCACTGCTGGAGGAGCTGAGTATAAAGCTCCTTTTCCACCACTAACAACAGCAGCCTACATGTCTAAACATGGCTACACAATGACTGTGTCCCCATCTTGTCTATTCACTTTAAGTTACCAGCTGATGCCATCTGGAACTGCAGTCCCATTCCCTTCACTCAGTCTGGTCCTGATCCTTTCCAAAGTTTGTGCAGGCGCTAGCATTTCTGCTGCCCTCAGTAGGGCTACTTCCAGCACAGCCACCAAGCAAGACTGAGCTTCTCACACAGCTCACCATTTTCGGATTGTTCCTTCATCCAAATAAACAACGCCAGCCACATAAGCAAATGGCCAACTGATGAAAACTTTTAATTAACTCCTAACAACCGTAAATGCCTCAAGTGTCATACTTCTGATGCTCAAGAACGAAAGAATGACCTTTTTCTGTGATTTTCTTTTCAGCTCTAAGAGATCCTTGCTCTGAGGTACACAGGGATGTATTTTGGTAATGGAAGAGCATTCTCATCAGCAAGCACAGTCCTGCAATCCTTACAGAGGTAAACCACTCACCAAAATATTGAAGGTCTAGGTGAAACACATGGGAATTTGCCACATTAAGAAGTCTGGGCTTGATCCCAAAACTATTCATCCAGAATGTTACTCTTTCTTTTTTAATCTGCTTCTATCTTATTACCTTGATTTATTTGGCTTTACTGGAATTTGCAGGATGGAGTGTTCACTCAGTTAAACACTGCCCTCTCCTGGAACCTACTGACATTTTACTGGCTCTCCCAATGAAATTAATTAAGGCTTTTCCAGTCACTATAAATGCCATAATATTTTGTGAACAATTTCAGTCTGACACTGGAAAACTGATACTCTGTAGGGAGTATTACAATTTACAGAACTCTGGTAGTGTACGACTTGTGTATTCCACTGTTGTCTGCTTACAGGTCTCTAATATCATACGAAAGATGTGATCTTCCTGAATAAATATATAGTGTATGAATCTGTGCCAAATTTCCAGAGCTTTTAAAGACTGTAACATTATGGAATAAAAAACTGTACCTTCTACAGAGCTTGTACTGCAGGGCATTTTTGGACTTTCCACTGTCTCAACTTGGTTTGAATTAATACTCTATTAAAAAAAATTACAGTAACTGTATTGGATGCCCATGTAATTCATCTGAAAACTCAAAAACAATATCAAAGACTAGCAAATGTTCTAGGCAATACTAAAACAATTGATAGAAATTCCACAGAGTATTTGATGGGTTATACTCCAGAGGAAACTAACAGCAATTTCTCAAGAGGTAAGCATTTTCAACTACAGAGAGAAATTACCCCCTGCTTACAATACACAAGGGATCTGAAGGATCAGATTTAACATTTGTACTTCATTGTTTATAACCTCATTCTCTATGAGAAAAGCAGCACAGCAGATATGCACAATGGGTCTGTTCAGAAGCCTAGTTAACCTTGAAAGCATCCCTATAATGTGAGCAATTTTGACAGACAGGCAATGAAAAGAGCCTAAACCAGGATTAAACACTGACTACACAGTAAACCCAGCCTGGAAGGCCGGAGAAGCTCCCTCCCTCTGTTCACGCACCCCTGGGTAGGCTGACTCCTTGCTCAGATACACACACAGAATGTATCACTCCTGTATCAAAAGGAAGAGGGGTTGAGATTCGTTCCTTTATGTTAGCAATTACTTTCAAAGATTATAAGAAAGGGGGTGGGAGAGGGCATGTCTCCTTTTGTGTAGTTTCATCTACAACTCTGCTTGCTTCTAGTCTTTCCCTCTAGTTAGGTTGCCTGTGTATTTGTCGCCTATCAGAGCAGCAAACAAAAAAAAGGCATGGTAACCTGAGTATGAAAGAAAAAGTCAGGGATGGCTCCCGGCTGAATATTACAGCCAAACTGATTTGAAAGCCACACAGCTGTTAAACTAGCTACATCCCTCCTCTCAGTGGGGCTAGTCGCATTTTTCTCTGCTGCTGCAGGTCTGTTGGTGTACAAAACACTTTCCTACCCCGCCACCTACCAGGCGCAAATAAATCAACTTCTCCTTGGGAAACAACTAAATCTGTCCACCACCAGGCAACAAAATTCCTTAAATTATCACAAATTATCTTCATAATTTTGGATTATTATCCTGGTTTGGCCTTCCTTTTTCTTTATTATCCTGACACCATTTCACATGTGTCCATTAGTCCCCGGATTTCTTCTCCTCTTGTTGAGGACCTCTGCCCTGCACTGGGGATGTTGCCTCCAGCAACTGAGACAGCCAAATGGATAACCTCTACCTGCTGCTTAGGGCTTGGCTGGAGGTGCACAATTAACCACTCAGCCTCACTGATGGGTACTGCTACCCCCACAGCAATTTTTGCCCCAATGAGGTTGCAGAGTTCAAGCAATTCTACTCTCTTCCTCCTCATCTTCAGAAATCTCTCCTCTCTATTGCCTAGCATAGCCACAAACCCTGTGGGTTTACCCTTTTAGAACTGTAGAGTCTCTAAAGGTTTCCAGTGAAGGCATTGCTCCCATAAGGGTAACTCTAGCATACCGACAGCTTTTCTGTTTTAACTTTTCCATTATTCTTTTAGACTTGTACAGAATAATCATGGGACTAAAAGGAACCCATAGACCAGGGACTGAATAACATACTTGAGAAAGACTGGGATTTTCTTACATTAAAAAAAAAGCAAAAATAGTTTGTGCTGTCCCCTAGGTCATCCATTTTACACACACAAGTCCAACACTGCACGCCACCATAACAGAGACAAGCTGCTCTTTAGTCCATGTCTTTCTGACCCAAACCTAAAATAGCAATGTGGTCATATGAAGCCTCAAGATACAACAAACTAGACGTAAAGTCTTAGTCTGCTGTAGGTGAGCAGAATACTCCAGTACAGCAATAAATTCTACCTCTATTTTAAAAAGACTATGATGTATCTTGAAATCTCTAATGCCCACCTTATGCTTTGGATCCAGCTAAGTCCTTGTTTCAACAGAAAGAAAATTAATTTTACCTTGCCTTTTGGACATAGTCTAAACATGCCAGTTTGATCATCCCCCCACGTACACTTGAGGATGGTATCTGGTGTATAGGAAATTAATGAAACTATGTGATCTTCCTAATTATTCCGGCTTATTTCTGCTTTATTAGAAGTAGTGCAACACTGATGCTGAGGGGGGGTGGGTGGGGGTGGGAATAGGGTCACCACAACTGGAGGATCTAGACTGCTGCATCTAGAGGAAGGAGCAAAAGGGAAACCCACAAGTGAACAGTAGTAGGCTTTTTCCTAAAAATACCAAGTGCAGAATTTTGCAGCCTTTAAAAGTCTTTGTCTCTGAGAGCCATGCAAACATATAACATACCACACTTTCTTTTTCCATTTCAAGGACTGCAAGAACAAGGATTTGATGAGGGCAAGAAAAGGCCAATGATATAACTAACAATGCATTCTTCATTACAGTCTTTGTTTGCTCTTGGGTTTACTATTGTTTCCATGGAAAAGGCATAAGTATATTGTAGGTATTCTGAAAGCTACAAATACAGAATAACTTTTTTTGTATTGAAACAAATCAAATTCTTGGCAGTAACTACAAGATACTACACATAAGGGCTATACAACAAATCACACCTTAAGGTTTTTGTGTTAACATGTAGATCATGTTCTAAAATAAAAAACATAAAGGTGACTCAAGGAAAACCAGGGCACAAATAAGGAAACCTTAAATTAAACATGGAAAAGAAAAGCTGAATTTTAAGCACAGAAAAAGAGAAAAGTCTATTTTTAGTATTTTTTTTAGTTCACTAGTTTTATATAGTCATGCAGTCTCAATCTAAAAACATGAGTAAGCACCTGCATTGCTATTAAAGAACTTGTGCTTTCAGCTGTTCTCCTCCTTCCTTTACTTAAATTTAGACATGTCCTGAAGAATATCACAGCAGCACTCCAGATATCTTACAGTAAAATAAGACCCACTACACCATAAATAAATTCCTCTACAGCAAAAGTCTGTACCCTGTATTTCTGCTGTAAGTAATAAAGACCGGGGTTGGCTCTTGACAAAGGCTCCCAGGCATTACACTACTAGAAAGATGAATGGAATGAAATTAAGTATTTCAAAGTAACAATGTGAATACAATGCCAATGAAATTAAAGACACAGAGATTTCAGAGAAGGATATGCACTGCAGAGTCCCCAGTGATTCAAAAACAACTTGGGAGGTAAAGACGGCTTCGATAAAGTTCTTAACATCTCTTATCCTCCAGCTTCACACATACAATGAGCTACATTCAGGCAAAGTAGAAGCCCACAACAGTAATCCTGCAATTACACTGGCCATTAGTGAAACAGGCAGCTTAAACTAAAAGGCTACTCAAGAAAAGCAAATCCAGCCTGTAGAGTCTCCAGCTGGAAATTACTGAATAAAATCTGTAACAATGCCCTCAGCTAGATAGGTACCCACCTGGTAAAGAAGGGGTCTGTCCCAGAAGTATTTTCTGAAGGCCTTAATGTCCGACTCCAGCAAGTGCTGTGCGGTGTGGCTAAATGTCAGTGTCAGGGCTCCTGATGAATGAACAAACTGCACAAAAGCACCCTCACTGATCTCCTGTCTTGCAACATCAAGTGAGCAACTGCCCTGTAAACTAGAACAACACGCTCTTTAAACCAAAGCAGATGTTTTGTGCACAGGTAGAATGAAAACACAGCCACAGCGAGCTTCCTGCTCTCTGTCAGCATGGGCATCAGGATCCCAATGCACCTGCTGCAAAAATCAGAGGCAGAAAATCTAAAACATCCACCAAAACCACAGCTGCTCAAACAAATACTTACCAACTACTCCATTCGGGCCTAAGAAAAATGCAGCTACTTCTAGCCATCAGCAGGCAAAAAACAATGCGAGGTCTAGAAATGAGTTACTCACTAGTAAAATAAGCCAGAAAGAGCAAGCCATGACAATACTTATTTCTCCTTATTGCCGTAAATGAGCAAAAGTACCTTTTCCTGTTAAAGTTGCCATATATAGCAGAAAGACACAACTGGCAGCTAGCAGGTTTATTATCCCACAACAGTGAAAAATAGAAAGTATCTCAAGGGAATACCACGTTGTTCGGGCACTGCAAACAAATGAGACATTCATAACACAGTGCATTGTGCCCCTGTTCTAAGGTGTTGGTTTTTTCTAAATCAAAGTGAAGTACAGGTAAGTCTCACATAAACTATATGCTGTATGGAGTCACAACCAAAAGAGCCACATAGCAAAATAAAAATGTAACCCAACTCTTGCATATTTCTGTTTGTAAGAAGAGACAACAGTGAGAAGGGGCTTCTGATGTTGAACATTTGGTACCCCAATACAAACACACACACATCCCCCATGCAACTCCTCAGATCTGTACAGAGGAAAGTTCAGACAGCTGAAATGTGCCAGAAAGCACCTGTTCTCTAAGTCACTTGTCAGTGCTGCAGCCCTCCAGCAAAAACAGTCATAGCCGCAGCACTGACTTTGCTGCAGACTCTCCCTTATTTATGCAAACCTCAGCTTTACAGAGGTCTCAAAGCCTGACAAGGTTCTGTGAAAGTCTGGTCCTATGGTTCTGTTTATAACTACGTATCTATATCTATATATATTTTAAAGGATGTTTTCACTTGTAAGCAACATGTTGGAATCCAGATGTGACAGTGCTGGGAGGGGTACCCCTGATGGTATGGCTGGTCCTCCGTCACTTAGCACAGAGCATGTTGGGCATAGCTCATGGAGGCCCCTGGACCCTCCCCTGCCATTAAATGCTCTCTAGTTATTTACAGGTTAGAGCACTACCATGAAACTCTTTACAGCCTTTCATCACTTAAACTTTCTCATTACTTAGTCACATATTCAAATCTTGGACTATTATAAAGGAACGACACTATTTCCCTCTCAAAAGATGCTATTTTGCTTTCCAGTCTTCATATGCAAGCTGTAGCAATGTCACAGAGGCAGATTACCATACTACCAAGGGGTGAGATTTAAAGTTATCTAAAAAGGCCAGTCTCTTTTTTTGTTTTTGTTTTTTTAATAAATTTTGTATTTCAGGATACACTCCTAAAATGACAGGTTTTTTTATCATTCGGATTTAGTAAAAATCACCTTTTTTCAGAAGAAGGAATACAATGCACCTTGCTTCAATTTGCTAGTATTGCATTGATGAGAGGAGTAATTCCAAACCCATGAAGGGAGTCACTCAGAGAAAGACGTAGTTTTACATCACCCTCCAGACAAGGGTGCTCTTTAACAAGCTCAGGAAAGTGACTACAGATTATTTAATGATTTCCTTTTAGCAGTCTCATAAATCCAAAATTATTAAATACTACCATATGAATCCTTAAAGCTGCAAGTTAATGTCACACACCACTTATTAGCTGGATTGAAGGGAGAAACTAAGTAATCTCTGACAATAGCTTAAAATCACACAAGTCTATATGTTGATACTAACACTATTAATTGAATTCCAAATGTAATGAAGAATGCACATCATAAATTTCATTTCACTGTAAATACAAGTTTACCACTTAAAATGATAATAATGGCAAAAAGCAACAGAAAACAATAAAAAATAGGCAACTCTTTTCAGAAAAACAACACTACTTCCCACATCCCTTAACTGAAGAGTTTTTTAGCGGAACCAGCAAACCATTATACTCACTTTGTGAAGACCTCAACAAGTTTGGAGTGCCCGTTTTTGTAAAGCAAAATCTAATGGTGTTGCTCCATCCTCACTGGGTAATGCTAATGCCAATGACCCTCCAGGCTGGGCTGCTAAGAACTGAGAAAGCTTAACCAAGGCCAATTTCATCACAAGGTGGAGAAGAGTTTCTTTGTGTTTAGGTGCTAAAAAAACACAACAAACAAGCAAAATCATCAATAACAGAACCCAGTATTTTATTTGCTATGAAGCACCAAATGAAACTCATTAAAGTCTGCAGAAATACCACAGCTCAGGTTCAGAACTCCAAAAGTACTTTGGCAGAATACATGTTTCACTGATATCAATAGAGTTAGACACTTAATTGTATCTGTGGAGCTAAACTAGTACCATCTAATTTAAGCAGTTAAAGAAAACACTTTGAGTTACATAATCTCAATATTTGTCTCTTTCTTTGTGTATAGTATAGCGCTGATCACAAGAGATGACCCAAAATACTGCAGAAGATAGTTAAGAGGCAATTTTCCAGCTGCTTTGCATTGCCTCAGCAACACAGAACATCTGGATGTGCAAGTATCTAAGTTAAAAAAAAAAAAAAGTTGTTATTTCTCAAGGCAGGCTTATCAGCACAGTAAGAGATCCTTCGCAGCACAGTGAGCCATGAACTAACACATGTGTGGGTAAGACACACACAATAATTCTTGTGTCTCTCTTTTCAGAAAGGTGACCTCACCTGCCAATGCTTCCCCTCCACTTTTTAACACGTAATTATCAAGCTTTGCAAGGTGAAGCTTAAAATAAAAGAGCACACAACCATGATGACTTAGTCACTAGATGCTGATTCTCCATTCAAGCCCTTGCCTGGCCTTTATTCAAAAAAGGACTTATCTGTCTACATACATTCTCAAACACAAAGCCTCTGCAATTTAAAGGCAGTAAGTAAAACTACCCTCAAGTGTCAGTCAACCTGTTCCTTATACTGATATTTTGGTATGAACTTAAAAATAAGGATAATTTCACAAGGCTCAAGTATTTAAGAGCAGTTACTCTACAGCTCTCAGAACAACTGTCTGAAATCTATTAGGTTTCCAGCGGCTGAATGAAATTCCATTGAAATTTATCATCCTGGTTCAATGGTATTTTTCTGCCCTAATACCCACACAGTTCAGAACATGTTTTTGAAAATTATACATGAAGGAAAGGTGACACTCCTGAAGTTTATGTAGGTACGTGCACATATTCCTGTAAATAATACAGTTAAAATCAACAGGAAATCACTGTCAAATTTCCTCTCTGCATCAATATTTGCAAGATTAAAATGTCTGATGGAAAGCAATCCCCCATCAGAGTGAGCAGTTACATACTCAAAAAGCTAATAAACATGTTTTTCAGACACACATGCATGGAGAAAAGGTATCATATAGTTACAGGCAAATACAGTGGCTCATGGCTGACTCCTAATCAGTTTAAGTACTCGCTCTGAAAGTGTCAGGAATATTTATTTTATAGAATCATTTAAAAAAAAACAAACCTTGAAGAGTCCTCCAGAGGTCCCTAGTCCACTCCTACCTTAAGGCAGGATTGGCTCAACCTAAATTGCTCCTGACAGATGTCTGTCTCATCTGTTCTAAAAACCTTCCCAGGACACTAAGTTTTCATAACTTCCAGAGTCAATCTATACGAGGGATAATTTTACCCTCACAGTTGCAAAGATCTGAAATGCCAAACTTAGCTCACCCTTTCTCAGTATAAGCCTGCCACTTCCTTTCCCATCTGAAAGGGGCATGAAAGTGCCTCATTCCTTTCCTTTTGCAGCTTCCTTTCACATAATTGAAGGTTGCTGTCATGTCTCAGCTGAGTCCTTCCTCTCCAGACATCTTAAAGGGAGAGTTGCCTTCTGTGGCAATTTTTCACTGTGAGGGTGGTGAGACACTGAACAAGTTGCCCAATGAAGCTGTGGATGCCCCATCCCTGGAGGTGTTCAAGGCCAGGCTGGATGAGGCTTTGAGCAACCTGGTCTAGTGGAGGGTGTCCCTGCCCATGGCAGGGGGTTGGAACTTGATGATCTTTAAGGTCCTTTCCAAAACTAGCCATTCTATGATTCTATGATTCTGCAAAGCTGGACTGTTTGGAATGTCCTCTCAGAGCTGGGGACCACAATCAGTAGCCTCCTTCAAAAATGCTGAAGTGTTACAATATTAAAAAAACTTGTATCTCCCCATCTCATAAAGCCATAATGGCAAGGAACCTCAGGAAATTGCTCTACCACTCTACAGTAAAAAGTACTGTAGGATCTCTGCTGCTGATCAGTTTTTGTTTGAATATTTGATGACAACCCATCCAGACGTTTTACCTTTCCATTTCAAATGGAATAAAAACTTTCAGAGAGTCAAGCCCCAGAAAGCCAGGTCAAACTTCATTTAACAAACAAAACAAATTCCAGACATCAGATTAAAAGGGAGCTTCAGGACACAGACTCTAGCACTGTAACAGCCAATGAACATGCATGCAGCATCTGATACCTTTATTTCACTGCAGTAATAACAGAAGCAGACACAATAACAAGATGCAGGAAGGCTGCATCAAAAGTAGTGTGACCAGCAGGTCAAGGGAGGGGATTCTGCCCCTCTGCTCTGCTCTCTTGAGACACCACCTGGAGTACTGCTTCCAACTCTGGAGTCCTCAGCACAAGAAGGAAATGGACCTGTTAGAGCAAGTCCAAAGGAGGGCCACGAAGGTGATCAGAGAGTTGGAGCACCTCCCATATGAGGACAGGCTGAGAGAGTTGGGGTTGTTCAGACTGGAGAAGAGAAGGCTCCAGGAAGACCTTATAGCAGCCTTCCAGTACCTGAAGGGGGCCTACAGGAGAGATGGGGAGGCACTCGTTATCAGGCAGTGTAGTGACAGGATAAGGGGTAATAATTTGAAGCTGAAAGAGGATAGATTAGATGAGATATTAGGAAGAAATATTTTACCATGAGGGTGGTGAGGCACTGGAACAGGTTGCCCTGGGAAGTTGTGGATGCCCCCTCCCTGGATGGGTTCAAGGCCAGGCTGGATGAGGCTTTGAGCAACCTGGGCTAGTGGGAGGTGTTCCTGCCCATGGCAGGGGGGTTGGAACTAGCTAATCTTTAAGGTCTCTTCCAACCCAAACTAAATATAATTCTCATTACACTGTTCATCAGATGTGAAAAATAATGCTGGGAGCCCAGGTATCTCACCTGCTAGGAGAACACCCTAACCATTCAGAAACAGTATGAAAATGTGTGCCATCATCTTCCGTTTCCCTAGTTGTGTTTCTTGACTGATAATATAAACTGTGCTTTGTACTGGCCCCAGTGCTGTTTCTGTACTTCAGTCTCCCCCCAAAAGGCCTTTAGCAGACTCAAGGTTATGCCACTGGTCTGCACCCCAGCAAAGCACAGCCAGTTAACAGGCACCAGCACTCCTCTGTCTGGTGTGTTTACATATATACACCAGGGAGTTCAAGTTTAAATGCCCATGAAATGCTGTGGACCAAAACATAGCCCCTTAATGAACATTATGCATTTCCAGGTTAAAATGTTCACTAAAGTATGAGCTTTCAGAATTGCTCCTTGGTCTGGAGTACTAAAATTCTGCTGAAGTCCCACTTCAGACATGAAAGTGTGTTCTTTGGATGTTTCCAACTATGCCATTTTTTTTTACATACAATGTTAATAAGCAGCCAGCAGAGAGGTCCATCTAATTAAAACACATGCAAATATATAACCAGTATTAAGCACACTAAGCATCTGATTAGGTACTAGCCACTCCCCAGTCCTCAGATTGAAAACAGAAACAAAAAGGCAAACTTTACTCTGAACTTCATTCTCTGATTAAAACTTTGGCCTGGGGCCACTAGGTTTCAATGTGTATTCTAACACTGGGCTGGGGGGGGAAAAAAAAAGCCAGATAAACTTGCTCTGGGAAAGATTAGAACCTTCCCCCTCAGCAAAAAGGGACCCCTTCAGAAAGATTTTCTTAACCAGGGATAGCCTTCTTTCTGCTCCAATGTTGTGGCGAATCATATTACCCTTCTGGCTGCCAGATCTTAAAAACAAGGCAGTATGAGTAAGTTTGCTACAAAAGAACTTAGTTTTAAAAATAACTTAATAAACAGTAATTAATCTTTGTGCTCTTAAAACATAATCTACAATAATAACTTCTATTATCTCACCACAAATATTCTAGTAATTAATTTTTATCTCTTCAATGTAAAAATCTTCCTCTGACCTTAGCCTAACATTGTTCATGGCTAGCTTAACTGCACATGGTAGCAGAACCACCCAGCAGCTCAACTGGCTTTTTTCACTCCTCATACACTTAAAAACAGGCCTCACATTCCTCCCCATCCTTCACCTCTACAGACTATGTGTTTGCTGGGCTGCTCTCCTCTTACTACTCACACCTGGCTTGCCCAGGAGTGAGCAGAACCTGATGACATAAAGCAATTATTAATAGCTTTATTATATAAAATCTGAAATATACATTTTAAATTTAAAAGAATAAATGGAAAGGTAGATGTGTTCTTTCAATATAAGGAAACGAGCAACGTGATCCAATTTTAAATCTTGCCCAGCTCCAAGTGGCAGGTAGGACCAGGCCACCTCCAGGGACCCCCTCGATCCAAATTCTTCTGTGGTTCTATTCCATAATCATCAATATCAAAGCAAAAAAAAGGCAAATTAGACATAATAATACACTTTTAACTAGACTTGCCAAAATAAAATATATCTATATTTGCACTAAAAAAAAAATTCTGAAGCAACTTTTTTTTAGTAACTTTTTGCCTTAAGAACAATTTTCCAGTTACAGTTCTCCTCTCTCACCACCTCCTCTTATAGCTCCTCGCTGTGACAGAATAAATGGCATTTTCCCAAACTTTTCACTTTCTTTTCTCTTTATCTTGAAGAAGATTTCAAATGTGTCAAAATGGAGAAAACAAACCCAAACAAAAAAAATTCAAGAAAGAAAACCAAACATGTTGTGAAAAACCAATATAATCAATTAAACTGCATTCAGTGGCAAAGAGGAAGAAAATCAGGAATAAATGAAAATACAAGTCTTCTTTAACATATTAATATTTAAATGGTATAAAATACTCTTTTCTGTCAAGACACAAAAGCAACAATTCTGAAGATTTTAAAGAAGAACTGTTGGCTGATGCATACAGGGTCAACTACTGCAAGGCAGGTGGTGCTGTAAAAGATATACACTATCAAGACACTGTTTTGCATCGCATACGGATTATCCTGCCAAAACACTCCCAGTTATAAAAAGTGAACCCAAACACAGTCTGTTTTAAACATTAAATAAATCCTTTTGTTCTAGCTTGCACCAGAATCCCTTCCTATGCCCAAAACAATAAACTAAAACCAAACATTTCTCTGTGACAGAAATGACTAAGCCCTTTCTGGGCTATGAATCTCATTCATTTCCTGGAAGCAGACCACAAACCTCAAGACTTGTGACTTGAAAAGGAGGGGAAGACATCAAAACTGGCCGACAAATTCCCATTTTTCCTGGCTTCATACTTTTATGCATTACTGTTCATTTTTTCATTTTTCTGTTAGGTATGAGATTGCCTGTAAGGCCATTTTCAGTTTGCGAAAACACACATTTGTGTGTTTTTAACTCACACAGCAAGTAGTTTCATGAACAGACAGTGGCTGCAATGCACAAAGTCAGGTACATGAAAGCACATCTGAGGCTGCAGCGGCATCTCCCCTTTCCACTTACCAAATACCTGGAACATCCCCCTTTTCTTTCCTTAGTCCCCCTATTCATCACACCTCTACCAGCTCACACCTAGAAGCTGGCATCAATGCCACAGAAGAAAAGGGGGAGATGGGGGAAGGTTAATCTCTGTCATAAAGGTGGACCTTGAGGGGGTTTTGCCCCAGCAGTTTTAGCAGCAGGACAGCTAGAGGAGGCTCCCATCCACCAGCCCCATGCAGTAAAGGCTGTGCATGGTGCCACTGCCGACACTGGTAGGTGAAGTTTCATTTGACTTTCCTGCTTGGGTGACCTCAGCAAATATGCAAAACAGTACAGGAGATGGGTTTCTTTTAGCAGAGGGATATTTCTCATCCTTTTGTTCTGGAGCCAAACACTCCCTCAAGCTGTTTGTTTAAGAGACTTGTTTATTGAGCATCACCACAGGTGTGCTCAACACCAGGCAGGGACACCCTCTGAGCCAGGAGCAGAGAAAGGCTATCCAGAACAGTGCCAGCCTGAGGCTGGGGTTCTGGTCTGTCCATAGCTTCACACGTGGTCTCTCCAGTAGCACAGCAGGCTACAAAAAACCTCTTGAGCACCACTACTTATATATTTCCTTTAATAACAAACCTCTCTTATATCTCTTACAGTACTTGTTCACTGTCACTCTGCACATCACCATCTCCTCCAAGTGCTCAGTGCTTGTCCCAACAAGCACCTTCATGGACAGGGGCAAAAGATCGCCTTTTCTGCTATTTCTACCACAGACCAGAAGATGAGGATCATATTCTCACTGGGGACCTGCAGGCTGAAGCATGTTTGCCAACCTGTTGCCTCATGTCACAGATTTCTTGGTCAGCAGAAGGCACTGGAAGTCATTCCTCTGCCTCCTGATGCCAGGGCTAGCATCCCTCTCCCTCTGCTCCAGTTTCCAAAGGGGCAAACTTCTACAGGGCCCAAGATTTATCTGTTTCTCTAACCCCCTAAATTGGCTGACCAAAAAATATTACCTCTCCTCACAAATCTCAATACACCTAGAAATATTTATCTCACTGTTCCCAGGGTTTTCCTAGTTCCATAAAGGAGAACAGGCACTTTGCCCTCCTATCCCTTTCCTTCCACAGGAAAAAAGAAAACTAAAATTCCAACTAAGGAAAAGACACAGACAGAATTTTCTTTAACTTAGACCAAAAATAGGACATGCATCAGCCAGGTTTAAACTCGTGCAGCAAGAATGTGTTTAACACCAAGTGGAAACAGTAACAGGATTTACAAATAGAAGAGCAGGAGCGAAATAAAGTTGAAAGCACCACAGAAAACAGAACAGCGTTCCCCAAATGCAGACTGTGAAGTTGTAAGGTTGGGTACTTCAGTTCACTCCACAAGACCTATTCCTAGAGAACGATTACAAAGCATTTATGAAATAAAACAGAAATTCTGTTTCTTCATGAAAGGGAATTAAAAAACTATAGACACTGTTCCCTTCCCTATGAGCCACTATTAATTTTCATAATTCAGGCTGTAATTTTATTGCTTCTACTAATAGTTTTAACCCTAAAAGAGCACTCTTCCTCTTGAAAATAGCTGTGAATAGTGACAAAGCTGGCAGCAGGTCTTCTTGTTTAATTGCTAGCACAGTTAAGTCACCCAGACAACCTGAACTCATCCTCCCAGCAATGCCCTTAAAACAACCAGAAACTGAGACACACCAGCCACCTGCAAGTTAATGCGGACTCCTTGCAAGGTCCACGTTCCTGTGCTCGTGCTCTGCCTCCAAGAGGACATAAGGCCTGACCCCCCCCTTCCCCACCCCCCCTCCAAG
>NW_010140878.1:0-857 GCF_000699245.1 Pterocles gutturalis
GGGGGGCGCGGTGTGTGGTTACAGGGAGACAGCAAACTCAAGAGGAAATCCTTGTGGAGGAATTGCATGACAATCTTTAGGCTCACAGAACATAAAGTGCAAGAGGAAATGTCAGTAATACTTGTCTCGCATTAAGAAGGCATCAGATCAGGGAATGCAGGATTGTTGAAGCAATCAGACTGAGAGTGCTGGAGTCCAGTAAATAGGTGCCTAAAATTAAGAGAATTTTCTGAGAGCAGTGATGGCAAATGGGCATGACTATTATACAGGTAAGTTATTGGATGTGACAGCAAAAAACTGAACTCTTGAAAACCTGGAACAAAATAAAGGAGTTTAAACATAAAATTCTGAAGGATCCATTCTTGATCTCAGCAGTTGGTGTTCTCTCAAAATTTTAGAGAAGTTGTATCCTTGACTAATACAAAATGGCGTGAAAGGTTAGCCACTTCCGATTCTATCCTAGTTTTGATAGTCATGTTTGTAGATGCTATATGCAAAGAACAGAAGAAACCGCAAGAACACGACTATCAATAATGACAATTTTTTTTTTGTTTACCATACCAAGTTTTTATTCTCACTGCCATCTAACAGGTTCCACGATAGTTTTTGCTGTCTCTTAGTATAGATCTGCTCTGGATCCTTCTCTTTTTCATCCTCTTTATTCCTAAAGGAAATGTTAAACATCCTCTTCATAACAAAAATGTTGGATTGAGATAGAGCGATCTCTCTAAGATGCCTACAAATTGTTTTTCTTTAGTTATTCGATATCCGAATTGTAGCTTGATGTCTTCACATTTGATTAGTCAATTAGTATCATTTAAAAAAGCAGAACAAGATGGAGAGGAGAGAAAAGGTTC
>NW_010140878.1:870-4670 GCF_000699245.1 Pterocles gutturalis
AAGCATCTGTAGTTTTTTTTTTCTGTTCTTTAATACATGAAACCATTTCTCAAGCCATTTCATGTCATGGTTAATCAGTGGTTTTTTAAAGTTTTATTTTTTTTGGACTTTCATACTGTTCTTTTTAAGGGCTTCTCTGTGCATATAGTTATTTTGGAAGAACACTGCTGGATTACTTGCCTGTGTGGACACTCCTTAATGTAGAATGGGAGTCTCTGGTCCCTTTTAGTTTAAAGTATCTGGAAATGAATAGCTTTGAAAATATCCATGTACATAAAAGCAATGAAATATAATTATAACCTGTAGTGCATTTGCTAGTGCAACTGGTGCAAGATATATTTTCCCTTCTTTCTTCTTCTAGGTCAATAACTTTGTTAAAACACTAGAAAATAAGCCTGGAAAGGATCTGGAGGTTTATTCTTTTGCCTCAAAGTAGGATCAGTTAGACCTGTTTAAATTCTCACAGATGATTGTGCATAACCAATTATTTTTTGTGGTTTTTGCAACTTTCAAAGGTGAGCCTTGCATCAGTCTCTCAATGAGACTACAACTGCTCAGTTATTCTGGGTTGGAGAAATTATAACCAGACAGGCCTGCTGCCTGTAATATTTTGTATTCATACTCCTGCTCAATTTGAACTGATGTTGGTAATTCACCAACTACTGCAGAAGCCTGACAGCCAGCAGTTATGCTCTGTTCTCACTCAGTAATTAGGAAGACTCAGGCTGCTGCTATCTGGGGTTACTGAGCTGCTGCTGACTGTTGCTGTGTAATACTTGCAATTATTCCAGAGTGTGTCAAAACCCCTGAGGAGGTCATGTGACTGAGAAAGACCCGTATTTCAAGACTTGAAAATCTCTCCAGGTGCCCTAGCTGACTATTTCACAGTTGTTAACATTAGGAAATTTTTGTCTAAGATGACCTTTCTCACTTTAAAATCCAGTTTAAATTCCTTATTTATTATCCTTTTCTCAATGAATTGAGAATTGTTATTTTTCTCTTTACAAAACCTTTTTGTGTTCCTGAAATCTATTTCAGTGTTCCTCTTGATCTTCTTTAACCTGAGAAGTTTGACTCTATTTTTTATTAGAACCCACTGTCTGAGAATATTCATGCATTTAAAGTCTTACTTTTAGTTGGAGTTTCGCCATTGGTTTCTCTGGAAAAAAGAAGTGAACCTCACTGCCAAATTGTTATATTTGGGATATTAATAAGCCCTTGAAATTGATTTTAATATAAAGAAGGGTTTTTTTTTTAAAAACTCCTCTCTTCTTATATGTACATATAGAGAATGCTGTGTATGAGCTAGAGACTTAAGCATCTGATATGTAATTAAAAATCAAGAGAAAGTTAGTAGCCATGATCTTAAACTTCTGAAATAATCTTAGGCTGTCTGTTTCACTCAACTTGCGGGCTAAATCTTGCTTTCAGATTTGTCATCTGTCGCAATGGCATGATGAGACAACCATACAAACTATGTTGTACCTAATGGGTGCACTTGTCTCTTGTCCTTTTTGGATTATCTCTTTCAAGATAGTCTGACACATAGTTATTGTTTAGTTTCACAAGCATAATTTCAACATCTTTGCAGATAAGTGTGGGTCCATGACTTTAGATAATGCTGCTGTGTTCTAGCTACAGTAACATGTTAGCTGGCCTTGCACTTGTCTGGCATGATTGGGTTGCTCATAAACTATACAAATGATTCTAGAAACTTATAAACAGGTTTCAGTCTTTCATTAAGGTAATAATTGTTAAACTATTTTGTACATTAATTCTAACACAGGATAGTGTTACACATAAAAATTGTATTCAGTGCTTTTTGTTTTGTAGAAAATTGGCACATAGTTTTTGGGCAGCTCGTGCAGCTATAGAACCTATTTAGCTGATGGACTGTTGAGTACAAATCATCTTTAAATTGTGATTCTTTCTGTTCTCAGAAATGACACAGATTTGGCATTCATGCTCTAATGTTAATGATTTAAGAGACTCACACCTTGCTGTATGAATGGAATTCAATCCAGCCATTAGGCCCAGCGGCAGTTAGGCCCATAGACCACATACTTTCGAACACTGTCTTCATTCTAAAAATGTTCACGGTCATTTCAAAGAAAAAGAGCATTAACATATGATCAATGCTCTCCACAGCCCAGAAATTTGAATGAAGATCAAAGCTCAGGAAGCTAAAGGCATGTGAGAAGCAAGATGAAATGCAATATGTCATGTTAAATATTTGAGAACTCTTATGCCAAATGATTATTGATGAAATAATAAGATCAAAGCTAGAATTCGTCAGACAAAATTAGTTTTGAGTAGTCATGGGAAAATATTTTGCTGTCACAAGGTTAAACTAGAGCTGTCATTAATTCGGGGAGAGCTGTACAGGTTTAAACACTGATGAGAGGCTGAACAAAGGTATACCAAAAATATATGGAGACCTTTATATTTAGTTGGGAAAACATACTGAAAACTATCTGAGGAGCAAGAATGGGGAAATAATTAGTATTACAGGGAATGGCATAGGTGAGAGAACAGGTTGTCAGCACAGGAGCTAGAGGAAAATGATAGGCAAGAAATGGAAAAATCAGTCAGAGGAAGGAGAAGAGCAAGCTAAGGGAGAATAAATGGAATTGTAGCAAAAAGTGATGACATGAAACACAGCATGGGATTGTGAACTGTGGAAGCTGATATATGATCAATGTACATTCCTTGGCACTACAAAATCAATTTTGGTACATAGGTTGTTTTTTCTATGTAGTGTACTTCATCAATCAAGTCTTCAAGAAGGTTGTTTTTTTGGTGGATTTGTTTGTTTGTTTGTTTGTTTTTGGTGATCTACACCACAGTGACAAAGCAATTAAATTTTAAAATTTTATTTTGGATCAGAAGATTTTTCACTTATGTATACTCTAAAATATGAAGTAGTGTGGGTCCTGTCCCTGTAGATCTTCAAAGGTGCCACAACCCAAGCCTAAGAGGACTAGATTACATATGGTTTGAAGGGAGATCTGTTTCTGTAGTTTTTGCTGATTCCCTGGAAGGAAGTTAGATTTATTGGTTTTACTCCTGGAAATCTTTCAAGAATTTGTTAGATTTCCTATCCTCCATTCTTCAGATAATATACCTTACAGATGTCACTACTGTGTCATTCCTATATAATTATTTCACCTTCAGTATTGCTGTGCAACACAGATTATATTTTTACTGAATTTTTGAGTTATTATTGTCACATAGCAGCCAAACACTCCAGTCTACCACCTTATTTTTAGTTTCTTGCAAAGTATTTGAAGGGCTGACCTTGAGCTGATCACTTATTTTTATAGACCTACTGTAACAATAGTTTTATCTGTTGACATTGTAATTCACTATTCCTCTTAGAATTTTGTCAACTTTTATGTTAAACTTTATTTGAAAATATAATCTCTAGTTTAATTACTTAATCCCTCAAATATCTGTTAGATCATGTCATTCTCCTTTACACCTGATGGCTCTTTAAGTCGTAACTTTCAAAACTTCTATATTGTTTTTAATTTCAAGTGTGAACAGATATTTCTCTTGTTTTGTATAGAGGCATTTCTTTCTTTATAGTCTCCATCTATCCCAAGCTTTCCCAAGTCATAATAAATTAAGCCCACTCTGTCCATTACTGGTTTTTGAACTATGCCTTGAGCAAACTCAACAGGATCTCTCCTCTTTGTCTGGTCCAAGTCAAGGTAGAAGTGCTTCAGAAAAATGCTATCACAGATCTAAGTCTTGAGCTGCCTCTTAGTAGCTCTGTTTTTGTCTTGAGCAACTCTTTC
>NW_010140878.1:4701-11503 GCF_000699245.1 Pterocles gutturalis
TTCCTTCTCACTACACGATGGTTCCTTCCATGGCCCAAGGACTTAGAATGTTATTGTTCTTTCCCCTGACCTGAGTTCCTGTTGCATCCAGGTTTCCCACATTGGCTTGCTTACTTTTAGTCTGTGCCTGTATAGTCTTAGCATAATATACATGAGCAGAAAAACTTGTAGTAGTGTGTTTTCCACCTATGAGTTTCATGTAGCAGGGTTGTTTTGTTGGCTGCCCAACTTGGGATGGGAGCCAACAATGGAGGTATCATCCCTTGACTTCATTGTTTTTATTGCTCCCATAATGATTCCTTGATTACATGTTCTCTTCTAGGTCAGTTGCCAACTAGGTGAATGTAGTTCACCAGGAAGATGGAAACATATAGGAAGTGAATAGACAGCTCAGGCAATCTTTGGGTGAGCGTGGGAAAGAACTAGAATAGTCCCCAGCATTGGACATTTTTAAGACTCAGCTGGACAGGGTGCTGGGCCATCTTGTCTAGACCGTGCTTTTGTCAAGAAAGGTTAGGCCAGGTGATCCTTGAGGTCCCTTCCAACCTGGTATTCTATGGTTCTGTGAAGATTGTAACAGCTGAGGTCTGACAGTCAAGAGTCAGCTGGCAGCACAGAGTCAAGCTGAGCAGGCAAGCTTGGGGTCAGGGTGCATCTTAGCACAAATTAAATTTTTTTTTTTTTTTTATGGCTGGTTTTTTGTTTAGTGAAGCTTCCATTAAAGCCTTGGCAACAGCCCAAAGTAAGGCTATGTTGAAGAGATTTAAATGTAATTGGTACAAATAGTCCTTATGCAACAACTGAGTCAGTACTTGAGGGAAGAGTGCATGTCTTTCACTTATGTGCACAAGAAAGAAGGGAAAAGTCATCTTTTGCACACCCAGGAAGAATTTTCAGAATGTCAGTCTCTTGTTGCTTGGATTGAGTTTTACTTGCAGTGCTGCCTCAGAAGGCCTCTGTACAGTAAAAACACTCATAATCAGTTTAGGATTGCTTCCCTGAAAACGTAACCTCTGAACCTGCAAGTTTTGTTTGCCAGGAGGCAATCAGTACACGGTCAGTTGAAATCTCTCTGACACATGGTTTGTGGTTTTTCTAGTGTGCTTCAGACAAGCATTTTCTTGTATTGGGAGGCCTGTGCAATAGAGATAAGCCCAACCCCACACTCCTGAACAAGCCTGAAAAGGCTTTTTTTCAGCAGAAAAAAAAAAAAAAGTGATGATTCTAAGTTGCAATTGAGATCTGCATCTCAATCTGGAAGCTTGAACCTGTCTCTATTTTATGTGCACTGACCTCCACATTAGCTGAAAATATAAATATTTCTTCAGGACAAACAAGGGTTGATGGTTCATTTTCACGGCTTTTCTTTTGAGAGCCCCTGACCATCACACGCTTTTGTAGTTTGCTCACAACAAAGCTTCACTTGCATGTGTGACCTTGTCAACTGCTGTCAGAATGTCGCTGCCATTTGTCAATGCCTCTGACGCTTTGCTTCTGAATGTTTTATTGTGAACTGGTTATTGAACTTCTCCTGCCACTGCCAAGAGATCCGTACTTGTGAAACTGGTGACATAGATGTCTGTCACCTGTGCATTGGGGAAATGTCGAGCCTAGCAGGCCATGAGTGATCAGTGTGCGCAAATGAGCTGTGACAACCACGTAGTGTGATGGCTGTGGCTCTGTGCTCTGGCTGGCAGGGTTGAGTATCTCTGCAGCATAGAAGGGATTTTTTCTTCTGCACAAACAAAACCCTGAAAGTGAGAAGCATTCTTTGTACTGCCTTGGGACTCAACACACGAGTTTTGTTTCTTTCTCTGCTCTTTCATTATTACTGCTAGCATAAAGCAATATCATTAATATGGTTAACATTTCATATGTGCACGTGGCATCAACTTGCCAAGACCCACAAGTAAGCTTTCATAGCAACTGCTAATTGTTTTTCATTTTAGAGATTTGAAGAACTATTAGTGAAATTAATCTGGCATAGCCTTTTAAATTTGATATTATATATTATTATAATTCAATATTAATTATATTTAATAAGCAAGAGGATGGATTGAGGCATTGTTAACAGGAGACAGAATCTTTAAGCCCCCATCTGAAAGTTGGTGTTGCTCACAGATTAGTGAGGTGGTTTCTGTGAATTGAATCTGTCAATATCATTGAGTGACTCTGGCAGTATCTGGAGTGGATACATTTTGCAGTTCACTCCACGCAGTCTTCAGTATTCATATTAAAACACTGGCATTAAAACCTTTCATGGAAATTGAGACATAAATTGGGATGGTGCACCCAACTGCGTAGTGGAACCACTGGAATGCTGAACCTCAGAGCTTAGAAGCATTTGTAGGATCCATAGGTTAGCCTGGGATCGTAGACATGCCACCTCCAAATTAGCTGCCCAGAGGGTAGGCTCAAGAAGACTGGAATGGTTGCAAAGACATGTAATCTTCACTGCTGGTCAGAGTTTGTAGAGCCCTGGGGAGAAGGGAATGTCTCAGAAATTTTTGCAGTTCTTCTACGGGTGATAGGAGGTTCCCTTGGGTATCAGCTTAACAACTTCTGTAGACATTCCATCAGTTTGAGAAAACCAACAATAGTGTGTACAAAGATAGCAAAGGAGTGAAAAATAAGGTGATTGTCAGTGGATATATTCTTTCTACTGTTTTGAATTCTACAGGTATTGTTACTTCAGCTGTCACCACTGTATCTAAATAACTTCCAGCAATATGTTAACATGCGTGAATAGGCTTATTCAGGAGAGGTTTTTTTCCTTCTTTTGTGCACTTTTCATCCTGAGAACTAAGTATATATTTCTTGAAGGAAGGAATGGAAATGCAGTTTGTGTAAAAATGTACCTATTTTTTTTGTTTTGCTTTTATATCATTATATATACCTATATGTCTAGATATAATATGACATCTCTCTCTCTGATATATATTGTATATATTATATCTGCATATTTTATATATGTATGTATTTATCTTGCCTCTTTGGAGGCAATGATAAAGAGATTCCTTAGGTTTTGCAAAGTAGATGCCATCTAAGGTAGTCACATTTTAACCCTAGCTGGCAAGAAAGTACCACCAAGCCACTCGCTCAGTCCCCCTGCAGCAGGATGGGAGAGAGAATTGGAAGGGTAAAAGTGAGAAAACTCATGGGTTGAGATAAAAATAGTTTAATAGGTAAAGGAAAAGCCATGCATGCAAAGCAAAACAAGGAATTCATTCAGCAGGGCTTCATCATGTGTAATGGTTACTTGGAAAGACAAATGACATAACTCAGAATGTCCTACCGCTTCCTCGTTCTTCCCTCAGCTGTATATGCTGAGCATGACATCATATGGTGTGGAATATCCATTTGGTCAGTTGGGGTCAGCTGTCCCAGCTGTGTTCCCTCCCAGCTTCTTGTGCACCCTCACTGGTGGGGAGGTGTGAGAAGCAGAAAAGGCCTTGACTGTGTGTAAGCACTGCTTGACAATAAGGAAAACATCTCAGTATTGTCAACACTGTTTTCAGCGTAAATCCAAAACATAGACCCATAGCAGCTACTGTGAAGAAAATTAACTCTATCCCAGCCAAAACCAGCACAGGCAATGATCAAATGAAATGGAAAACTTAATATATAGAACAAAGACAGCTCAGGAACAAATATCTAGTTATCTGCATGACCAGTATCCTGACTAGGGCTGCAGGCTGGATGTTTGTTGAAGCAAAGCAGAAAAATTATACTTTGCTTCTGAGATGTCAATGATTCAAGACTTTTGAAGAGGAAGGAAAGATTACAGCTTTGCATTAATCTTGTACCTAAGCCAGTGGAAAAGATGTGCTCTCTAAGTATGGCAGTGTAGCTTCCAAGACTGGAAAACACTAGCCAGTCGTGCTCTCTAAGTATGGCAGTGTAGCTTGTTAATCCTTTAGCACAGCTTCCAAGACTGGAAAACACTAGCCAGTACCCATGCTTTAATATTTCTTAAAGCTAATTTTTCTTATCAAATTAATTTCTTGTTAAGGATAATTTTTTTTTTTCCTCCAAAGAAGTAGATGTTATGGATACATAACTTCCTTCTCTGTTTTGGATATGAATGGAAAAACAAAGAATGACTCATTCTGTGGGTTTTCAATATGTGTATGTTTGTGCATCTGTGCACAACAGAGGCAAAGCTAGGAAAAAAAGAATAAATCTGCAAGGGTTGGAAGATGGCCAAGCTGGATAGAAGAATGTGTCAACTGCTTGGGTTTTTTTCTCACCTTTCTTTTGGGCTCTTTAGAAAGTATGAGAGGATGAATTTTTGTGTAATCTGATTCTCAGTAGTCCGATAGGCTTAGCTACCAACATCAAAGTTTAGTCACTGTCTCAAATAAGTCACCCACTGATGCAGAATATATAGAATTGCCCAATTTCACAGCTTACTGTAGGTCTTACCTTGCTTGTTTTCTTAGTCCATCTAGACCTTGTTGTGGAACAAAGCCTGAAAATGTGAAGCAAACATGCCAGGAAACAGAACGGTCAATTAAAAATCTAATATTTATTTTTAATTAAAAAGACTTTTAAACAACAAAAAAAGAAACATTATTGAAGGGCCTGATTCATTGGCTTTGCATACTTCAAGACCATCAAACTGAATGTAGGGTCACATACATTACTTGAAAATTGTATTTGAAAAAATTCCAGTGTAATGTAGAGATGACCAGGCTGGTTGTTTAGCTGCCTGTGGCCTCCAGTGTCAGGTTTGTATCATGCAAACAGAAAAGGACTGGACTGGCATGCAGTTCCTGGAATAAAGTTGGGTTTGCGGCTGTGGAAGGAGGGAAGGCAACAGAGTCTGTAAAGATGGTATTTCCAAGCTGACTGAGAAAGCCACCCTTTGGGTCTTGAGACACTTGCATGTGTCTTCTGTTTTTTGTTTGTTTGTGGGGGGGTTTTTTGTTTTGTTTTGTTTTGTTTTGTTTTTTTTTTGTAAACATAGGAAGGGTTTGACACATATTGTAAAGAGGAGAAAGACTGATCATCTCTTTGTGAGAATACAGGGAATCATTGTGTCAGAAAGTTTGGGTTTTTTTCCCCTATCTTGCTTGATTTCTCATTTTGGTAATGCATATTCTCACTGCTTCAATTTGCATTTCACTAGTGTTTCTGTCCCTGTTATGTATCCACTCCTCAGGGTAAGCTGGAAGCTGCTTCTGTCAATAGTCTGCAAGCTTTGTGTTTTGTTTGGGAAGAGGCCAAAGGTAATGAAAATTCTCCTGTAATAAAAGCCAGTTTCCAGGGAGCTGAGAAAGTTCAGTCTCCAATGAATTATCATCCCAATCTTTGAGGTTTTTGTTCGGCTGTCTGCTTCTCTTGTCTACCTCCTGGAGAAGAGCATACAGGCAAAATGGGCAAAATCCTTAGTCCATTCTCTAGAAGGAAAGGCAACAAGGGGCAGAAAAATCCCAGCAGTTCTACTCTCTTATGTCTCTGCTGCCTCATGTTGCCCTTCAATAGGATGGCTGTTCTGTCACTTTTTACAGTGCTAAGTCTGGAAAGGGAGGAGACCACAGCTCCACCAGGGACAGAATAAGGAGCACAAGGCAGTAACTGGAAATATGAGTGGGGAATAAAAGTGGCATGCAGGGTCTTTTTGCCTGGAAATGGCTTGGAAAGGTAATAAGGCTCTCTAAAAAGGGCTAGAAGTAAGAAAATATCACACTTATCTTCAGGAAAGAGAATCTGGAGAACTACAGGCTGGTCAGCATCACTTTGATCCTTGGGAATGTGATGGTACGAATAATCCTGGAAACCATTTCCAGACTCTTGAAGGACAAAAAAGTGATTGGGAGATGTACGTGTGGATTTACGAAGAGGAAATTGTGCCTGACCAACCTGATAGTCCTCTACAATGAGATGACTGGCTTGGCGGATGAGGGGAAAACAGTGATGTTGTTTATCTCAACTTTAGCAAGCCTTTTGACACTGTCTCCCATAACATCCTTAAGACAAACTGATGAAGTATGGCCTAGATAAGTGGATAGTGAGGTGGATTGAAAACTGGATGAACAAATGGTCTCAGAGGGTTGTCATCCATGACACAAAGTCCAGCTGGAGGCTGGCCACTAGTGGAGTAATCTAGGTATTAGTACTGGGTCCAGTACTGTTTGAAATGTCATTAATGACCTGAAGGAAGTGACAAAGTACACCCTTAGCAAATTTGCAGATGATAGACCAGATGGATGTGTTGCCATTCAGAAGAATTTCAATGGGCTGGAGAAATAGACTGACAGGAACCTCATGAAGTTCAACAAAGGAAAAGCAAAAATCCTGTGTCTGGGGATGGGTAACCCTATGCACCAGTATTGTTGGGGCCGACCAGCTGAAAAGCAGCTTTGCAGAAAAGGACCTGGGGATCCTGGTGGACACCAAGATGAACATGATTTAGCAATGTGCCCTTGCAGCAAAGGAAGCCAATAGTAGCCTGAGCTGCATTAGGAGGAGTTTTGCCAGCAGGTTGAGGGAGGTGATTCTTTCCCTGTACTCGGCACTGGTGAGGTGCACAGCAAAAGGTCACAAAGTTGATAAAGGGACTGGAACGCCTCACATACGAGGAAAGGCTGAGACAGCTAGGGCTGTTCAGCCCGGAGGAGAAATGGCTCGGGATCTTTTCTGTGTGCAGAAATACTGGGGGTGGGAGAGAAGGAGGAGTAGAGGGAGGAGGGCAGGGGAGTAAGGAAGATGGAGCCAGAGTTTTCTCAGTTGTGACAGGAAGAAGACACGAGAGACAATGGACACAAATGAAAATACAGGAAATTCTGCTTAAACCTAA
>NW_010140879.1:0-2876 GCF_000699245.1 Pterocles gutturalis
TTGTATATTTGTATATATTATTATTATAAATTTTATTGAAGTTTAATTATTAAATTATTCTTAACTCATCCCAAGAATCTCTTTTCCTTTTACCCCTTTAATTCTCTCCCCCATCCCCAGGAGGGGGGAGGGTGATCAAGGTGCCCATGTGGTGTTTGGCTGCCAGCCAGGTTTAAAAACAATACACTTTTACACCAAAACGCAGAACAGACTAAATCTGTAATTTAAGGCTAAGTAAGAACATTGTGACCTGATGACAAAGCCAGTAAGAGGAAGCTCCATCGGCATGCCCCAGTTTGGTAACCCCAAAGGGCTTTGCTGATGGCGAGGATCACGTGATCCCATCCTTAAACTGGGCTGGATTTTAATTATTTATGTCTCTGTACTTTGTAATACACTAGTTTATGCTGGAAGGTAGTAGTAGTTGCCAGCAAGTTGATCTTGGACTACAGGTAATCCTAGAACTAGCTAAAGTTTCAGGCTACATAAAAGGAGCAATTAAGACTCTTTAGGGAGAGGACTGAAGCAACTGCCCCAGGCAGTCAGCTGTAGTGTAGAATTGGGCTAGAATCAAACCATGCACTGGGAGACGTTTCC
This sequence comes from Pterocles gutturalis, assembly GCF_000699245.1. Classification (NCBI taxonomy): domain Eukaryota; kingdom Metazoa; phylum Chordata; class Aves; order Pterocliformes; family Pteroclidae; genus Pterocles; species Pterocles gutturalis. The sequence goes on from NW_010140879.1 coordinate 598, forward strand.
ATGTAACTAATGTAAAGATAGGGAACACGGGGACTGTTTTGCCAACTGTGCATACTGGAAACAGAAGACAATTAGAATACCAGCACACAGTGAGAAAAACACATATCAGACTTGTCCTGAAGAGCTAAACAGACAAACTCGTATAAGAAAAGGACTTGCTTGAAAGAAAGACTTTGAAACCATGTGAAAAGAAATGGCCAGTGCTTGCCTGTGTCTACCCTGATCTGGAAAACAAGGATGTGCTTCCACTTTTGTAACTTGTCTTGCATTAGACCTGATTTGTGTGGCAAATTTCTCCCTTGACAAACAGTCAAGGCTTCAAACACCAATTAATTTCTCTGTGGCAAGAAACTAGACTATTTCAGTAATCAAAAAAAAATATAACCTTTTTTTCCTCTCACAGGTATCTCTGATGAATTCATTACTCCCATGTTTAATTTTTATAAAAGCATTGGAGAGCTAAAGATGACACAGGAAGAATATGCGCTGCTCACAGCCATAGTTATCCTGTCTCCAGGTAACTTTTAATCCAGAATTAAACAGTAGTGGTTTCAGAAAGAAAGCATGAGGAATGTGACCTGACACTTGTAAAAACTTACGTTCTACATAGAGTAAGTGAGCATACAGACCTATTCAGCTGTTAAACTAGAAAACAAGCACACAAATCCAAACTCAAAATGTCTTGCAACGCTGTCTGGTTTTACATAAAAGGCAAAAAGTGCCTAAATACCCTTCTTAAAAAAATTGCTGGTACCTTATCACTGCTTAGCACAATGAGCTCCTTCCCTCAGAAAATCACAGATGTGTTTACATGTATGTCACTACAGACCACTGTGGAATGGCACACTTTTCAGAGAGAAATTGGGAAACCCTACAAGTTAGGATAGAATGGCAACAAAAGTCTTCAGCCTTTATTGAACAAACAGCAGCTGGCAAGAGCAAGACTGTAGCAAGTTAGCCCCCTAGACTATGAAGTGTTGGAAACTAACCTTTCAGAAATATCTGCACAACAGCAGCTCAACCCTGATTACAGGGTTTGCTGCAAAAACTAATTATTTGACAGTACAAAAAATATCAGCTCTACCTACAAAATACAGAGAAATTGTGTAGTACTTCAGAAAATCACAGGAATGGAAGAAGGGAAGCATGATGCTTCAGCACAAAAAACAGACGTGATGGTTTCCAACTCAGGTTTCACGCAAGTGGGAAGGTGAAGCAATTTTGTTGCTCTTTAAGCCAGTATGTTTCAGGAAATTTTTTTACACTTAACATTTCAGACACAAAAAACCCATCATCCTCCTTCCTTTCCTCCCTCTCCAAACACCCAAACTCATGCTTCCATATGAACAAAATTAAAGACAAGTATCTTCTAACAAAGAAATGTCATCTGAGGATGAAGACGGTTGATTTCTCCCTGGTGATCTGTATGCACACTCTTCTCTACTGGCCAAATTCCCTGGCTGTACCGTATCTCGAAAAACTGCTGCTCAGTTGTTGCAATGCATTGCAAGACGTAGTCAGGTGCAGAACTGCATTGGGAGATGATGATACAACCCCAGATAAAACCCTTCAGTGTTTGAAAAAATTGTAGCTCAAGTGGGAAGCTTACATGAAAACCCCAAACCAAAAATACAATGTTAAAGCATTTTCATTCCCTATTAATTTAAAAAGAAATATTCTAGGTAGGTGTGAACATCAGTTCCCAGTGTAAATATTTGAATATTTTGATATTCATTTATCAGTGCAGATATTTACATGGTGTCAGCGCATATATTTGCTAATTACTTCTTTTATTTTAAAACCATAACCAGATCGACAATATATAAAGGACAGAGAGTCTGTGGAAAGGCTTCAAGAACCACTGCTGGATATTCTACAAAAATTCTGCAAACTTCATCACCCAGAGAACCCTCAGCACTTTGCATGTCTTCTGGGCCGTCTTACAGAATTACGGACATTTAACCATCATCACGCAGAGATGCTGATGTCATGGAGAGTGAATGATCACAAATTCACACCTCTTCTCTGTGAGATCTGGGATGTGCAGTGACAGATACTTTTTATTTTATTTTAGGAGAAACATCTGTTTAAAGGACCACATAGCATTTATTTTCATAGAAAAAATATCCCACAATACATTAAATTTTCTTTACTGCATTTTTATAGAAACATGACATGGATTCATAAAAGTCATTTTGTTCACTATACACAGAATATTGTATAGCTCTCAGATTTTCACACGTGACTATAATTTTCTCTGTATTTATATTCTCTGATCC
>NW_010140879.1:2899-3506 GCF_000699245.1 Pterocles gutturalis
CCTGCTGCAGTTAAGCTTATTGCAGTTACAGTTCCTCTTGACAAATGGGGAAATGCAGTTTCCATTCATATTTTTTCATTGCAGTTTTTGTGCTTGGCCTCCATTAAAGAATATATTCCAGATATTTACGGTAATAAACCAGCAGAAATGATTAACGCTATAGTCATTTGCTGTTCAACTGTGAAATGTGTCCACATAAGATGTGCAAGCTCTTCTTTCTTCAGAAGACGAAAAAATTATGTAACGGAGAAAAGCCACAGGCACAAAAAAAATCCTTCTCATGATATAAACATGTAGCTTCATTTGCATTATTATTTCAAAGTAAAAATTATACAGTGTCTATACTTTGTGAGAGTGCATCCCAGGTTGTTTTACTTTACAACTTTTGATTGTTGGTGCTTAGCAGCTCTGAAAAATGCCCCCAGCAACATCCCCCAAACAGGTAAGGGCGTTTGAAGGCTGCGCGAGGCCCTGTTGCTCCCTGATGCCAAAGGGGCTGTAGGCAGGGCGGGTGCTTTCCTTGGGCCTGGGTCTGCTCCGAGCAACGTGAAACCGGGCGGCTGGGACACCGAGGTGCCGACCGTGCTGTCCGCCAAACCGCGGCCCG
>NW_010140880.1:0-4139 GCF_000699245.1 Pterocles gutturalis
CTGCCACCGCAGCACGCTGCCCGTCGCCAGGAAGGGCCGCTGCCCCAGCTCCCTCTACATGGCCTGGCTCGAGAGCCTCTCGCAGGACCTGAGACCCACCCCCCCCGTCATCCTCACCCGCGGAAACCAAGAGAACGTGTTGACCTTTTACTGCCAATAAAACTGCCTGGATCCCTCGTGCTGTGAATTTTTCAGGCCAGTTTTGATCTCGGAGCATGCTCGCCCGGGGGCCTGGGGGAGCAGCAAAGGCAGGGGGTCACCAGCTCTGGGGAAATGCCCCCCGCGTGCAGCCACCACCCTCCTGCAAAGACTTGTTTTGCTGATCTCAGCCGCTGTAGGTTGTACATAAAAAATAACACAGGGCCTGGGTTTAGCCGGAGCCGTGCAGGTGAGGTGTGGGGTCCCAGTGTCAAAGCAGCAAGCGGAAAAAAAAGACCCGTGTGTCTGCTCCCCCTGGAGAGCCCGAGCGGTGCCCAGGGACTGAGCCCCGGCCCCAGCAAAGCCACCGTCCCAGGGTGAGAACCGCCCCAGGGGGACAGGAGCAGGTCAGGACGGATCCCAGGGGCTGCAGGGACCCCGTGTGTCTGCTCAGGGATGGGGACTCCCCTCAAAAGAGGCCAAGCCCGTCCCCGACAGCTGAGTGGCAACGATACGTCATCTTGGGCTGCGGTGTCTGGCTCCTGAGGGAGACAAAATGAACCATCAGAACCAGGCCTGCTCCTGGTGCAGGCGGCCCCGGGTGGGAGAAACCTGCCCTGTGTGAGGGAGGAACGAGGTTCATTTCCAAAAGCACGACCCCGGCCCCCCAGCATCAGAAACACACAACTTCGTTCACCTTGATCGTTACGGAATTTACTGATAATCACCACCAGGATTAGAAGTGTCAGTAGAAAAATAAAATTTACAGAGTTTTCTATCATACAAAGATTTGTTCATGACAGCCGCAGTGGTTAGGGAGAGGGGAGGTCAGGCAGTACCTTGATCAACCCAGCACAGAGGATGTTCGCACAGAGAGCAGGGCCATGAGTCTCAGCTCGAGCAGCGATGTTTCTCCAGGGCAGGAGGCTTCTCTGCGAGGTGTTTCCTCCACCGATGCTCCTGGCTGGGGTCCCTGGACAGGGGTTCCCAGCACTGCCTGGCCCAGGACACCTCAGCATTTACATTTCTGTAAGTTCTTTGTAGCTTTTGGCAAGTTTGACTGAGCAAAGTCTACCATCACCTGCTGAAAACTGGAGGGATTCCTCCGCTTGCCTCACTCGGATAAAGGAACGTAAAGGGAAGACGAAACCCACGCGGTGAGAGGGGAGGAAACCATCAGCCGTGACCAAGCTGGTGCATTGACTGGACTCCTCCTCCTTCCCAGCTGGAGCTGGTTTTACTGGAGAGGGAGGTTGGGAAGGCAGCTGGGGGAGAGGAGAATGCTCTGCAAGCACCGGGGTGATGTAAAGAACTTGCCCCAGCGCTAATACCTGTCCTGGCAAGTCAGCAGCCGATTGTTCCCCTTTTATGCAAGAATTTACTGAAAATTTCATGGTGCCTGGGCACAGGGAGGCACCACCGGCTCCAGCCACTCAACTTGCAAACAGTGGCCAAGCTGCCAACTCTTTAAGTGAAGCTGAACCCCTTCCCCCTCAAACCAGACTTTGGGAGATCACCATGGGAGAAAACAGGAGGTTTTCGGTTTGCCCAGTACTGAGTGATTTTATCAAGCAATTTTTTTTTAATTTGTTGTGAGCTTTTACAGCTCGCTTTTGTCCGCTGTGTGCCTTAGCTCCACTGCTGCAGAGGAGCCATCCCTGTGCTGTGCCTTCCCAGGTGCCATCACCTTAGTCCTTGCTACGGAGGGATGCCAGGCACCGGGGCGAGGTGAGGGGAGCACAGCGCGTGCCCAGGACACTGGTTTCTGCCATCACCTGAACGGTAAGGCCAGACGTGCCCAGTCTAAGTCCCATGAGAGACTTTAATCCACCCAGGAAATCACAGGATAATTCACGTGAATTAAACGTCAGCTTGTCACAAACAAACCAGGAGCCCAGGAAAGCCGTGGGGCTGATTACGCCGCCCCACCACAGCTTCCCCGAGGGCCCCCAAAAACCAAGCCCCCAGAAAGCGCCTGGCTAGGTATCCGAGAGCCCCACCACATGGCATGCCTCTGGGCAAGAGGGCAGCTCTAAGAGTTAGTTAAAAGTCACTTAAAACCAAACAAACTAAAACAATTCATCAGAGGAGACCCTACTGCCTGCCGGTAAGGGGTGGTCGGGGGTGTGTTCAGACGGCTCATCCCTGATGGACGCAGGAATCACCCAGGCTCTTCCCGTGACCCTTGCAGGCATCCCACCCACCAGCACGCTGCAGGCTGGATGCCGAAAACACAGCAGGGTCCCTGCCTCCGCACCCGGGAAGCTCCAAGTCACGATAACCCAGCACGGGCCGCACAGTTCTCACCAGCACAGTCCCTGAAGAAGCCACGCACCAAATTTTATATAAGCTGGCCAGCAACGTTTACATACCAGTGAAGACACCCAATTCCCCACACCGATGTAAACGTGTTCAGCAAGTAAAAGGAGAATGGAGAAGTTTAAAAGTATGAGTCTCCTTCAGAGCCTGAGAAGCAACAGCACACACTCGCACGCAGGGATTTCTACCGTGAGGAGCAGGGCGCAGTGCCCGTCCAGCCGTGCTCCACCTCTCCTGCCAAAGGTACCCAGTGCCTCAAGAGCTCCCCTGTAATCAAACTCACAAAAAGAGCAGTCCTTTGTGTGCTGGTTATTTCCCCTGCCGCAGCATTCACCGTCACAGCTCTCGGCCACAAATTTGCACTTTCATCCATCTAAAAAGATTCTTCCTTTTGCTGCTCCCAAATTCTCTGTGACCAAGACCTGATACTAGAAACTTGGGGCCAGGAAGAAAATAAATTAAGTTGCTTGTTTAAAAAAATTTCACATTAAAAGAGCTTCAGGTTTACTGCAAAGAAAGCAGCAAGAGGTCAAAGCGTTAAGTGAGCTCTGAAGACACCACATCACTCTGTGGTACTGCTTCTACCCCAGAACAGCTGGTGTCACATTTTTGTTGTGTCCTGTTGCTACAATTCATCACTGGTAAAAGGTATGAGAGCCTCCTACTCCGGAAGCCCTTTTCTTAACCTCCAGAGAAATAAAGTTTCACTTGGCACTTAATGTTACCAAAAAGTAACAAAATTCACAATTTTTAGCTTAATTTCAAGCCACGCTGGAGGCAGGAGCAGGCCTTCATGTATTCTTTAACCAGCGGAGAAAGCACACGCTGATTTGCTTCAGAGATGGCGCAGGTGGCAGATGTTTTGCTCTTCCTTTGATTTGTGATCTCCAGTGCCCAAGGAAGAGCTAGAGAGTGGCTAAAATGCGTAGAAACGAAACCACCACCACGCAGAACGTTTGACCCACTCCTAAAATGAGGGCTTCGAAGGGAATCATTTTTTTCCCCGCAGCTCTGTAAACTCCAGCAATGGCAGCACCTGCGGAGAGGGGAAAAAGTCGAAAGATGAATGTGTGACAGCCACAGTGAGATAGACACTGTCGTGCTTCCCAAGTGATGCAGGCTCACGGTAAGTGGTTTGGGGCAGCTGGGGATGTTTAGAGACATGCCAGAGCTGCAGGATGTGCCAGCTGGCACCGTGCCCCCAGGCAAAGGTCACAGTCCTGGGGGGACATCACCCCTGGGCTGGGACCGAAGGGGACGGGGACAGGGGGGCACTGCCCAAAGGCTGCAAGGCTGAAGGGGGAAGTCTGAGTGCCTGAGGCTGGGGCAGAGAACGGGCAGGTCTGTGGGAGGGGGCTCTTAACCCCTGCACACCAGCAGGCAGAAATGCCGGGCTGGGTTTATGTGACAAACCTCAGCCAGTAAGCAGCGTGTGCTGGTGGCAATGGGGAAACTGGCAGTGAAACTGCTGAAGTCTCCAGGAGGTGTAATCGGGGCAGTTTTGGACATACTCTGGTCACAAAATCCTCTATGCCACAGCCCACAAGCTGCAAATATGACCGAGTTTTGGGCGCAGACATCAGATCTGTAAGCGTTTTTTCTCCAAGTGCCGAGAAAGCTGAAAGCCCAGCAAGGTCCGCACCTGACGGGCACGTTTGGTGCCTGACACAGGGCTCCAGAGG
>NW_010140881.1:0-8088 GCF_000699245.1 Pterocles gutturalis
TGGGGAGACGTGATTGATGTTGTGTGAACACCTTAGCTTGCACTACTAGACAAATGTGAAATTGAACACATTAAGCTAAAACTTTTAACAACAACAACAAGAAGATTTATTTAGTGGAGTGTTTAGGAGTTTAATGCTTTTCCACATCTTTTTTTTAATATGACGCAAATGCTATATATCACAGTCATTACTGAGAGAGTGACATCCTTTTCCATGTGTGTTGTATCTATTATCTTGATCTGTGTTTTTCTGGACCACTACTTGTGATCCTCCAGGTTTTGACATGTCAAATGACAATGAAAGTAACTTTCTGTTCAATGTTACAGCAATCCTGTAGTTGTACAGCAATTATATTTATCTGCACTACTTCAAGTCTAGCTGTTGTGTTTCACACAGATTTTGTGTTGTGCCAAGTGTGCTGCAGATGCATTTGCTTGGTTACAGCCTGTGTTAAAACCACCACTTCCTGGCTGCTATACATGAGTCGTGTCATTGGGCACGGCTGTGCAGGGGAGGCATTAGTGCTGGTACCAGAGAAGGACGTACCTCAGTGGAAATGCAGAATGTAGAGATTTCTGTGCAGCTTACAGCCTGTGGTTACACAGCCCCGCTCTGTTTGTCATTAATACAGTAAGAATTAAGTTGAGCTTTGACTTGAAGACCACTCCCCAGGTTAGATCCCAGGCTGTCTATAAATCAGTACAGTCTTGGAGTGGGCACTCTCCTTTTCTTGGGGGGGGGGGTCTTTGTTTTTTGTTTTATAGACATAATGCACTGATTAGGGTAGAGAATTGGTTTGAGTTTTTTTACTTTTTGTATAAATGAATTGATGGGATGATCAACTTATTCCAAGGAGGAAAACCTTTTAATGTCACTTGAACCTTACTTTTTGTATAAAGGAATTGATGGGATGATCAACTTATTCCAGGAGGAAAACCTTTTAATGTCACTTGAACTTCTGACTTGTTAATCTGCTCTCTTTGTGCATGTACTTTCATCACAAACTTACTTCCTGTGGCAAAAACTCCAGAATTTTTAGGGGAAATGTAGTGCTGATAGACTTTTGGGAAAATGTTACCAAGAATTTATTCTGCAAATCCATAAGATCTAACTTGATATCAAGGCTCACAGATGCCTGAACAAGCAGGCCTTCATGCTGAACTTCTTTTACTAAATTGATACATCTATCCATCTGTCTTCACAGAAAACGCTGTATTTTTATATAATCAATTGGTAGAAGGTATAATTAACTTTGGTCATTCACATTCTGGTAGTTTCTAGACAAAAGTAGACACAAAGCATTTTTGGAATGAAGATGTGTGCTGCTTTTAGTTCTTTTGATTTTACAGTCATTGAATGCCAGAGAAGAAATGAACAAGGAGTAACTCAGACATCTCATTTTTTATTTATTTTTTTAGCATGCTGACAATGAAAAGAAAGGTGAATTGCCATTTCAAGACCCATGGAGTTTAGTGAATGATTTTGCCCAACATTCACTCCTATTTGCATGGTTTCCTGATGTAAAATCCTAGCATTTATTTCAAACATGAAGTATCTGTGTTGTAAAGAATACAAGGCAATGCTGTTATCTCCTGTAAAATGTAATATATCTTTCATATGACTGTAAAGAGTAGCTATCCGATCAAAATATTTGAGTAAAGGTTGAAATAATCAGTTCATTATTTTAAAGTGAATATTATCGGTTACCCAAATAGATGTATTATTTCACTCTTTACAAAAATGTGTATGAAAACATTATGTCATATCAAGCATAAAGGAAATAGGTTGATTGTATAAATTCTGAATTTTTGTATGAAGCAAAATGTTTTTCCTATGTGTTTTTTTTCTAAATTTAAAAAAACCCCCAACCTAACAAAGCAAACCAAACAGTGGAAATTATTACCAGAAACCTTTTTATTATTAATTCTCCAAAATGTATCTTGCAAAGTTACTTTTGATAGGACAGGCTTCCCATAGTTTTGAGATGTATGAGTTTTAGTCCTGTGTTGTTCTTTCGGTTTGTTCACACAGCAAGAAGAACAATGCAGACAGTGATGACTGTCATACTCGTGAATTTTTTAAATAGAGCTTGTCCCTATTCATGGTATATGTAACAAAATATTTAGTTAGTAAATGCTAATAAATATTTTTTCATTGTTTTCTAGGGTCCTTTAGAAAATGATCTGGTAGTTCATGTGGCCCTGATAGCAGAAAGTCAGCGGTATGTGTTTACCTTTATTAATAATGTATATATTAGGGAATTGTTCTATATGAATTCAAGGAGTACTGCTACTTGGGTGTCTGCTGCCAAAATAATTGTTAATACTAAGACTATTCTGTGATTTGTCATTGTTTCATTCATAGCCTACAAGTTTTTCTGAACACATATGGAATCCAAACTCAGACGCCTCAGCAGGTGGAACCAATTCAGATATGGGCTCAAAAAGAACTTGTCAAAGTAAGAAATCCTGCAATTAAAATTATTTATTTATCTCTACATTTCTTTTTGGAAGAAATACAGGAATTTATATCAAGCTGTTAAACTTGTATCACGTTAAGCTTGTTATCTACCTTGTTGTGTTATTGGAAGGCAGCTGCAAGATACGCTGACACTGGTCAGTTACACATGCCTAGTTAGAGCTTTCCGTGGAACACTGAAGCCCAGATGTTCTACATTATCTGAGTAGGCTTATTACCTGAGCCACTTTCAAAGAATAATGAATGAATAATAAAATTTTAATAATATTAATAGCACAGTAGACTAAGTGAAACTCAATGGAGAAACAACCAAATGATCAATGGTCAAAGAAATGGATTAAGGCAATAGGCATAAATCATCATATAATTTCAGGGTGTAGCCCCTAGGACAGGCATTACTCAGTCTTCTGTAACTTTGTTTTAGAAGTCCCTTGAGTTGACTATATGCAGGAAGTTTGGTGTTAAACCAAATTACACAAATTGTCACAAACAAGAGTGATGAATTCTGAATGTCTAGGGGAAGTATAGTGAACGTATTTGTTTATTAATCCTGAAGTTCCAGTTGTGGAATAGATCACTGGGCGAGTCCCTCTGAGGGATCTGTCTGAAATCAGGATGACATGGCTGATGCCACTACCTGTATCAGAAGTCTGTAGGACGCAGAAAAATGTAAAACAAAAAATAGTGAACGTAGCAACATACTTCAGGCTTCATAGGTTTGTGAGGATAACTGATGTACCAAAACCTTGTTAGCTTAGTCAGGAAAATGCTTACCCCAGATAATGACTGCCACCAACACCTGAGAAATACTTAAACAGAGAGAAAAGAAACACCCTTGCTTACATCCAGCCTTGTTAATTTCTCAGCCCATTTTTGCTCACTAGTTTTCTTGATAGTATATATCAAAATGGATTCTCTCTGCCAGTATTTGTCCTGAAATTCTTTACTTGCAATTTTGGTTTAACGAATAGATACTCCATAAATTTACCTCAGGAATACAAACTGTCTCTCTGTCATCCATTATTTCTTTGGTCTCCCTGAGAAAAAGATGAGACCTTCATTAAGTTTTATTATTATCAATTAAATTCCTGGCTATGACAACTTCAGTGTTAGGATTTATTTTTCAAAAGCTGGCAAGACATCTGGCAATTCTGACATTTTCTTTATACTCGTGATGGGGTAGGTACATCTGCCTCATCAAAATTTACTTTTTAAAAAGAATGTCATGAAAATATTAAATCGCCTGATGCAAAATGTTTTCCTAGTGGGCTTCCAGAAAAGCTGTAAAGCTGGCTAGCTGTGAAGCTGGCGTAATGAAAGTGTTGGGGGCATTACGAGAAGTGAGGTTTGATCTCCAGGCTTATGCAAAAAACCAGTACAAACTGGAAAGCAAATGAACAAAAGCCTTGGTAGTATTTGTCGTCCTTTGTGGGGAGGGGAAGCTAATGCTGTAAGAATTATCTGTATTTTGGGGAAAAGAGGGTTGATCCATAAGAACATGGACCTCAATATTTGTTTTTCTGATGTGTGGTGTTTAATTAGAAATTTTAATTAGAAACTTTTGAACTGGTCTAGTGGCACATAACGGTTTAAGCCTTTAGACTTATAAACAGGCGTGTGTCCAAAGGAGCAGTGTAGAAGAAATACATGGATGAGGGGAAGACATTGATTCAGGAAAATTGGGGATGGAAAGTAGGACTGGAGGTCAGGTAAACAGATCCACAAAGTCTAGGAGGGGTGGCGGGGGACACAGCAAAAAGAGGAAGAAGAGGAAAACAAGAAAGTGGGACAAGATCCATGCAATATATAGGAAAAAAGTGTGTATGTAGTAGAAGCATAGTACAGGAGAATAGCAGAGTACTCCAAAGGCAGAGTGATACAGATAAAAGAGCACAGAAAATGGTGTGAAAGGCCATTCCAGCCTGGTTCACTCTCATAAATCAACCCACCAGTCCAGACTGCTTTCACAGCCCTTCCTGGCTTTTAGCAGCTTTATATTCCAGAGTTGGAGTACATAATAGGAGTGTAAGAAAGGCTTATGTAGAGGTTTCCCTCAGTTTTCATGATTCTTTCTCACAGGCTTACTTCCATTTGGGAGTCAATGACAAACTGGGATTATCCGGAAGACCGGACAGGCCTATAGGATGCCTTGGAACATCAAAGGTTGTTGCAAGAAATATTTATATTATTGTATTGATGCATATTTCAGATAAACATTGAATTAGTCTCTGAATGATTTTTAAGTAGAATTGAAGTGTAATTTTATTTTATGCATATATCTTATTTTAAAGTCTTTGTATTTTGCTATTATGAATGCGCATGCTCTGTCTTGCTCTTAAACCGAATATGTTTTCTAGACATCCAATTACGGTAGTATTTGGCCAAAGCAGGCTGAACGGGGATGAGGTGACCTGCTGTAACTGAAAGGGAATGGAGATCTGCATAGCTCATAAAAAGCAGAGTACCTACAATTAGACATGTAGTTTTTATCTTAAATATTTTTTTTTAAATTCACCTGTTCTAAATTGTTTATTACTTTGATAGTTTCAAAATACCTCTTCTCCTTTTCAGCTATTTCAGTGCTTCAAATATTTTAAAGAAAAGATTAATGGAAGCTTTCTCTCTCTACAGATTTACCGAATACTAGGGAAGACTGTAGTTTGCTACTCGATCATTTTTGATCTAAGTGATTTCTACATGTCTCAGGATGTTATGATGTTGATTGATGACATTAAGGTATTCATCTGTAACTTTGAGATACTGACAAAAATAGAGTCTGTAGAAGAATAAACTGTGAAGTTTGATAAAATAGAATACTGAAAGGGGAACACTGTATAGTGTGTATTCTTCTAATATAAAAATGAAGTTGCAGTCTATGCTGGAAAGTGTATTAAGATTAATATCCTATCAGCCCAGTACGAGTTCTAGCGAGTATCAGTACGTGATAAAAAAACCTCACCCAAAAGGGACTGGGAATTCTGTAGTGCAGCAAGAAAATTATCATTTCTTTCTTTGGGAAAGCAAATGTTCTTGTCTGAAAAGAGGAGTGAGACTGGTCTGTTTAAGGGAAATATGAAAGCCTCACCTGGAGGAAATACTAGTGGACTTTGCACAACTAGTTAAACTTGCCTTCCTTTCCTACCATTACGGCAGGCAGCAGCGCAAAGCTTACCTGTCAACCCTGTGCTTGAGCAGCTCCTTCCAGTGCATCAAAGGCAGCACTGGCTATTCCGTGCTGGTGGCTGTGATTCAAGCCCTGGACTCCCCTGCACGCTTACCAGCTCATTACTCGCAGTTCAGTACACCGCGCTGTCTAGTGGTTTAGTCTGCGGTCAGTGTATATGCTAGGAGTGTTTTCAGAAAGCTTGTGAAATAGCAGTGCTTGAAAGCAGCTTAGATTTGTTGAAGAATCTATTAGTGACTTATTAGCCAAGGTTTTTTTTAATCTGTTGGGTTTTTCAGTGCTGTAGTTTTAAGATAGCTCTTCTAGTATCTTGTGCTGTATATTCTGGGATGTCATGTATTTATTTTTGTGACTAACATATTGTTTCTTCCCTAGAATGCACTGCAGTTCATTAAGCAGTACTGGAAAATGCATGGTCGTCCACTGTTTGTCGTACTTATCCGTGAAGACAATATAAGGTAGAGAGAGATACAAGTATCATTTGCAGTGTGCTATTTTCCTAATTGCAAGACTAATGGAGTTCTGTTTCAAATTTCAGAGGGAGCAGATTCAATCCAATATTAGATATGTTGGCAGCCTTTAGAAAGGGAATTGTTGGAGGAGTGAAAGTTCATGTTGACCGAGTGCAGGTATGATGTTTTTCCTGAATGTTGTGCTCTTACTGCCTAGTATTGGTACATGTATTCTTACTGCTTTTGTTTTTTGTCTGACTTCTGAGTATTTTATTTAGTAGCATAAAATTAAGGAGTCAAGAACCAAGCCTTGTGGTACAGTTTTTGTTTTATCCCAAAAGAAACATGGGTTTATTTTAATTCCTTTTGACGAGTCTTTTGAAAGTGATAATCTTCACTGAGGATTTTCAGAAGGGAGGTTTTTTTTTTTTATATTCAGCAATCTTGTGAAATTACCAGCAAAGGATAAATCCACAATGTCAAGCATTGAGGGATTTCTTTTGATTAGATAATCAAGAAGGGGCGGGGGAAAGGATGCTTTACATATATTAAAAAACTTACAAGAACTTTGCTGTTTTAATTAACAGGTGGAACGTTGCATTGTTAAAATCTTACTGAGTCAGGTGCTGGGTTTAGATACTTGTATGTGCTAGTTAACCTTAGTTTGCGCCTACTGAGGAACACTTCTTTTTGTAAAAGAGAAGACCGAAGACACAGTTATCATTTCTTGCTCCCTAGAAAATAATGAATTTGTAGAGAGCTGGGCTATTTATAAATTACTCACAGCTATAATGGTTTAAAATATCCTGTAACCTTTCAAATATTTATGTATTTCTACTGGTCACGTGTAGGTCATGTAGTTTCTCCTGTTGCTATTTACTTTTCCTGTAGCAAATGCCATTACAGGCCATGGAAGACATTTCATTTGTTGACCATGTTTGTTGTGGTGTGGTGTGTTGTTTGGTGGTTTGTTTGTTTTTTACTTAATGTGTCCTTATTTTAAGCACTACCCTGTTAGAGTTGTCCGGAAGTAAACTTCCCCTTCCATACTCATTGACATGGAAATATTTTTTTTAAGTAATTAATTAGTAGCTTTAAAGTATTTAAGATGTTGACAGTCATTGCTCCTTCCTTTATTTGTTATCTGTTGAAAAGAGTACACGGTAAAGCTACAAATGTTTATTTGGCTTTAAGGAACCTTAAAAAAATATTTTAAAAAGCTGTATGAGGTGTGATGCTTTAAAATTGTACTGTGAGCTCCCTGAGGCTTCATCTGTTACCTACAGTCATGATTTACCAATGAAGATCGTTCAGATGTGGTTCAGTGATCAGATGCCTGGCCTCTGCTGCTGAGTCATCACAGTCCCTTCTCTGTGAGTCCAGCAGGTGCTGGGGACAGCCGAGGAACCGTGCAGGCAGAGCAACGGAGGGGGGGGATTGCTGTCAGCCTGGCTCAGCCTGGCTTCTGGAGCCAGATTAAGGTTCCAGTTATTTGAATTATCGATGACAGCTCCAGCACGGGTGATTTCTGCCCTCCCAGGTGTCGTTGCTTCAGTTCTGCTGAGGGATTTGTGTCCAACTGTGCTGCAACCCAGAACTATACACTGATCGGGTTTGAAAGCAAAGCAAAACCAGATTTGGTTAATAACAGTTAATACTGCAGAAGCGAAGAGCTGGTAACTTTTATAGGTTGACATAGTGGGTCGAATCATGTGCAGAAGTCACTTCCAATGGATCTGCTATTGAGAGAATCATTAGTGTAACAGGGCTCTAATACAACTTCATTAAGTAGTTACGTCCTTGCTCAATCCCTCTGTAGATTCTGTATGAAATCTCTTAAAAAACCCCACAAGAATGCCTTTATACTTTTTCCAGAGACAAATTCTTACTGCATCCATACATACAATGTGCAAACCTCCCCATGTGTCAGTACATGTTGAATTATGTTGCAGCATATTGTTAAGATTTAATTCC
>NW_010140882.1:0-403 GCF_000699245.1 Pterocles gutturalis
TGTCCCCCAGGTCACCTGTGGCGCCCGCGGCCCCCCCGAGACCTCCTTCCCTGAGGACACGGTGGCCGATGACGTCGGGGGGACGCGGGGACGTCGCTACTACCGACACCTCTCCGATGACGAGGACCTGGTGGCATCCGGCGGTAAGGGGACACCAGGGGGGTGGCACCAGGGGGTGTCACCAGGGGTGTCACTCATGCTGTCCCCATTGCAGGTGAGGGATGTGGTGGCATCCGGGGGGTGGTGGCAGCACGGGTTGTTGTCACCAGGGGTGGGTGCCACCATTGGTGTCGCCATGAGTGTCACTCGTGCTGTCCCCATTGCGGGTGGCAGCAGGACCTGGTGGCATCCAGCAGTAAGATGCCACCATGGGTGGGTGGCACTGTGAGTGGCTGTACCTGCG
>NW_010140882.1:564-1116 GCF_000699245.1 Pterocles gutturalis
GGTGGGTGCCACCTGCGCTGTCCCCATTGCAGGTGGCAGTGGGACCTGGTGGCATCTGGCAGTGAGGTGCCACCATGGATGGATGGCACTGTGGGTGGGTGTCCCCATGGGTGGCTGTCACTGTGAGTGCGTGACACTCTGAGTGGGTGTCACCATGGGTGGGTGCCACCCTGCATCCCACACACACTGTCCCCATTGCAGATGGCAGTGGGACCTGGTGGCATCTGGTAGTAAGGTGGCACTGGGTGACACCATAGCTGGGTGTCACCATGGGTGGGAGTCACCGTGGGTGGCATGAAGTTGCCACCCCGGTGCCACCTGCTGTCCCCATTGCAGATGGCAGTGGGACCTGGTGGCACTGGATGGGTGGGTGTCACCGTGGGTGGGTGTTGTCACCGTTGGTGCCACCCTGGTGCCACCCACTGTCCCCATTGCAGATGGCAGCGGGGAGGACGGCAGCGGTGTCACCTGGCCACCGGCGACCGCGACCCACGGACCCTCCCTGGGGTTGGCACCCACGGGTAAGGGGACACCGGGGGGTGGCGCCTGTCC
>NW_010140883.1:0-11033 GCF_000699245.1 Pterocles gutturalis
GTGCCCGCTTCGCCGGGGCTGGCCGCGACGGGACGGAACAAAACGCGGAGAGGCGAGACTGGGAACGGGGCGGGACTCCGCGGCCACCGCCCGGCCGGGCTCGAGAGGAATCGAAACCGAAGGCGCGGGGCGAGAATTGCGGCAGAGGGAGCGCTGAGGGCGGGGCGGGAAACCGGCGTCCGGCCCCGCGGGGGCAGCCCCGAGGGTTCCTCGTCTGGAAACCGCTCAGGAGACAATTAATGGGAGAAGTGATCGAAAGGGTTAAATGTCGGACTCTCTGCTGTTTCTGATGTTTGGATTTGGCGATGAGCTGCCGCCTGGGTGAAGTTCCGTAGACAGTATTGTTGTGGGTCCCTGTATACCCAGTGTGGATGCCAGCTAGTCCCTCCCAGAGTGCTGGCGTCTGCTGAAGGATTTCCTCACCTCCCTGCTAACTTCTGTTCTCTGTATCTATATGTAACACTAACACAAGTGTAGTAGTACAGGGCATAAAAAAAAGGAAAACTTAGCATTCCCAAATAACCCTACTTATTTATGCAGCAATGCCAGTATTTTTCTTTCTTCCAGACTGGCAGTCAGGCGCTGATCAAGGCTGGTTGCAGAGTGGTGTCCTGACAAGGGATATGAAGCCAGAAGTGACTGGTTCCTGTTAATGCTGGAATGGGGCTTGTGGGACTGAGGAGGAGCGTGGCAAATACTGAACCTGAAAGATGGGGTAGAGGGCTGAGTACTAAATCCATTTGACATTGTTGCAGGTTAACTTAGAAGCTAATGTAACAGATATCTACTGTGTAAATTAGGAAGACTGTCCTTGGGACTATTGAGAAAAACTTTTTAGTCACCTGATGTTTGTTAGATTTACCCTTGAAGACAGGAACATCCTGGAAAATAATCAGTATGTTTGGAGTAGTCAGCCAAGTTAGTGATTAGCACTACCTGAAAGTGACCTATCCTCATTTTAATATAATACTAAAAATCACACCTCCAGGTGTCAGGACAGCCCTCCTGAATTAAGACCCTCACTTACTGAGCATGCATAATAAATTTAAGGACACTGTGTGTTTAAATCAAAGTGAGAAAAGAACTGGCCAACTGCAATTAAGAAGAGATAGAAACTGACCAATTCTACTTAGAAGGATGTGGCAGTAACATTTCGAACTGTATAAATACGCAATGTGACTGAAACCAAGTGCATTAGCTTTGTTGAATTGCTACCTAGCACCCATTTCTGCACAGACATGCAATAAACACTATCTTGGCTCTGTGTGTATTGGCTTATTGCACATCCGGTGATGAACTCTGCTTGTGAGACAACGAGGTGAGCTTTCATACTCAAACTTTTCAGCTGTACAAGCTTAAGGGACAGTAAGTGTCAACTGCTCTGTCTGGATCAGGAAGTTAACCTGGAAAATAAAGTGAATGCCAACCTGTGTTGCCTGGTGCTAATGCCTGATTTGAAAGGCATGTGAAACTACACAGCCACAGTCACGATCACTGTTCAGGTCACAGAAAAAGAACCACCCCAAGAAATAGGACCAAGGTAGTATAGTCTGTGGTTTTGTTCTTTCTTTGTTGAAGAGAAGGTTATGGAAGGATCTTTTCATTTGGCTTATTTCCCCATGTTTGCCTTCTTTTTATGATCCTTGAACAGCCTTCTTGTTATGATCCTTGAACAAATGAAGTAATTTTTAAAAAGCAAAAGAAAAGGAGAGGTAGAAGGAGGAATTTGCCACATCAGTTTTAGCTTTAGAAAAGTAAATTGCTAGTTCTGGGCTGGTTTATGTTCTAGGCATGCTATGTGCTTTCCCAGGTTGCTGAGGATGATAGAACTCAGGTGCATACTTCATGTAGTTTCAAGACTGACTGATAAAGCAGAAAGTTATTCAAACAGTGAGTCGGCAATGTATTACCAACTCCAACCAGTAGACAAGAATTATGAATTAGGCATACCTTTCAGTCATTTGCTTATATTTATTTGTCTTCTGTTTTTCAGCCAGTTTCAGTGCAAACATGCATTTGTGCATTAATCCCCTCAGAAATCTCAACTATGTGGGCAGAGGAGCTTTACTGGATACTTTGCTGGAAAAATATTAACAGCATGGAGCAGCAAAATAAAGTGAAGCACTGCAAGCAGAAAGAAGCTACAAATATAATCTTGGCAAGCGTGTTCTATTTTACATGTAAATACACGTAAGAGGGGTTTTGGATCAGTCCTGAATGAAAGTAAACAAAGACACATTACTGGATTTAGTCTGTTTGCTTGTATAATGTTTTGCAAATACAAATGCCCCAGATACTTGACTTCCTTACCAACTTCAAACAGAACCAGGTTATGTGAAACAGCACAACTGGGTGACACAGAACGGATCACTATTTCGAAGAGTCCCAAATCAGTATTCTTTTCACAGGGCAGTGACTCCAGCCTTAAATATCAAGCCATTTCCTTAAAGTTAGAAGCTACTGAAAAAGTGGCTGTGTTGATAAAACCTCTTGCTGCTGCTAAAAATGTAATCCAAGTACAACTTCCTCTTTGGTGTCCTCTACTTCCAGCTATAATGTCTCCTTTTTTGCCCTGGCTCTGGTATTCACCTGACTCCTTAGAAAGCCAAATTAGCTTTCAGAGACTCGAAACTGAAATATTGATTGGTATGAGCGAAGTACGAATGGAAATGGGTGTGTGTAAGCACCAGAAGAAACAGCAGAACAAAGATTGAAAGAATGGCCTGTGTTGATAACCAAAGACACAGTTTAAGGCTGAGCATACTTTTTTTCCCTCTAACCAGGAAGACCTGCACTCTGCAGCATAGACAACTTGTCTGCAGAAGACCCTACCGTCTGACAGCTGGGTGCAGCAGGAAGATACAGCACATCACAAATGTAATTTCTTTTCCCATTGGTCCAATGGGAAGCAGGCCATAGCCTCAGAAAATCAAAGAGAATAAACACAGAAAATGGGCAAACGAGTTGCCTGAAGCTCGAGGAGGCAGAAGCAGCCAGACTGTGAAGCACAAGAATGCCACCATAGTAACTGCTGTGTCCCACTAGCTTTCACACTCACTATTGGGCATAAAAGACCTGTCCAAGGCAGTTTGCCACTCCCAGTGAAGAATAATACAAGAAATGCCATAAGGGTATGAATGGTTGGTGCCCATCTTCCCTTACATTGCATGCAACACAGATCCTGACCAGACCCATTGGGCGCATGCACCTCCAGCATTTTGCAGAACATGCTGGGACCTTGGCTTTCTTGTCCCTCCCCCATGTCTTACACAATAGTCCCCCAGTTCTGTACTGTCTGCTTAATTGGCTAATGGCTGGGTATACATTTGCCTGAGAATTTCAAAATAATTTTGAGTTTTTTGTTCTGTGGAAACTGTTAGGTTATTGTTAGGGACCAAAGGAGGAAGCAATTTGCTTCAAAAGACTGCAATTGCCTGTCAAGGACTGTGACAAGTGGTGGAAGGTAATTGTCTGCTGAAGGCCTTATAAGGAAATGGTTTGTCTCAAACATCTTGAATGTACTGCACGTTGTCTACTATGGAATGACTAATGGTTTAATTCCCTTGCGAATGAGATCACCTCCCGTCCAACCAAGAAGCAAACCTTGACCTCCCTCACCTCTGAGACACTGAAAAGGAAAGTTCGGACAAAGTTAATCTAATACAGGGTCTGCATGACCATCAACCCAGTTGGCTGAAAGGGTTAATGCTGCCCTTCCCCCTCTTACAATGCACAAAATTATGAATCTTCCCACATAGATTAGGGAAACACCCCCCCTTGCTTCCTATGTCAATTAAGGAGACACGTCCACCACTTCTTATGCTAATTTAAGAAAGTTAGGCAGACACCTGAGAACTTTTGTCCATAAAAGGTGAACCAAATGGGAAGGGCCACCTGAGGATCCCAACTTCAAGCAAAGACCATCACTGGATCCAAGGGTGGTGATATCATTCCAGAATATTTTCTTTCTCTCCTCACTTTCTCATTTTCCCTTCTCTCTTTGAGTTTCCTTTTCTCTTTCTCTTTTTCTCTCTGTCCCTCTGTCTCTAACTAATTTTTCTGGCATGTAAGGGTAACATCATTACAAGTTTTAGTATTAAAAGTGTTTCCCAGCTTTTGGGGCTTGTTCAGAAAGTTTCCATGGGAAGCCTCATTGTGATCTCTAGGGACCAGCTCTGGGTATGAGGGGACCTGTGTGTATGAGGGGACCTGTGTGTGTCTACGGGTGAGAGCACAGGGGAGTCAGTTATGGGGTGTGGAAAATCCTGGCCAACTCTGTGTGTGTGTGTGTGATAGTCTGCACTGGAGCAGGGCTGTGCTTTGGGGGCTTGCACGTCCAGGTGCCAGCAACTGGGGAGGCTGGGATCAAGAGGCAGCGAACGGGGAGACTAAGTGTCCGAGCCCAGCTGCTGGAGAGATCCACCTTGTACATATGTATACATGTATGTACAGCAACTTTGCAGATGACACCAAGCTGAATAGAACTGTCCCGGCAACAACTATAAACACCACTTTTATCAGCTTCCTTCTTAGCACAAATCCAAAACAGCCTCTTACTAGCTATTATGAAGAAAGTTAACTCCGTTTCAGACGAACCCAGGACAAAGGTACAACTCCCATCTTCTGAGGTAAAGTTCCTGAGTATCTGGCAGATGGAGGAGTGGTGTGTACCACCCCCAAAACCTTGACTACCCTTGAAAAAGTGAGAATGCCTGGAAACATGAAGGAGTTACAACATGCCCTAAGCCTGCTGGTACTCTGGAGAAAACACGTCCTGGATTTCTCCATCATAACCCACCCCCTGTATGATTTGACATGCAAAAGGACCACCTGGGACTGGACCCTGATTCATGAAGAAGCCTTAAAATTGTTAATCTTTGAGGCTGGGATGTATCAGGCTTTAGGGCCAATACACCCAACAGATGATTCCATATCAAACGGGCCTTTGCAATTCACGGACTATCCATACATAGGTGGCAATGTGGACCTGAGGGTCCAACTCACCCTATAGGGCTTTATTCGTGCAGTTTCAAAGATGCAGAAAAATTATACTCAGTTTGGGAGAAGCACATCTTTGGTTTTTTGTCTAGCTTTACAGAAAGATGAAAAAAATCATACAGCAACAACCAAACATTCGACGAGGACCTTTTAAGGTCCTGAAACTGGTACTGGCTGGAATGCCATCTCCTGTGGAGGTTGTGCACTGAGAAACAGTAAGAAAGTGGTAGGTGCAATTAGATCATTGCTGCCCTATGCGTCAGAGAGAGGAGGGAGTACCAAAGTACTCCAAATACAAAAAGCAGTACGATGGGCAACGGGAGACAGTACTTGGGGGGTTTGAAATTGTGGTTTAGCTGTTTACCCAAACCCCAATGAGTCCAATTGGATAATGAAGGTACTTTACTGCCAGGGTGGTTTAAGAGTGGGTGTGGGATGAAGGGATCCAATGGATTTTTCACACCCCATACTACTCCCAGGCAAATGGCATTGTTGAATGTACCAATGGGCTCCTAAAGCAGACCCTGAAACCTCATGAACCTGGGTGGACACAGTGGGTGTCAGATGCAGTATATAGAGTCAATAGGCACTGGGGAATTAATAGAAGCCCACGACTTACTGCATTCTGCCCTAAGCCTCTGTCCATACTCCCTGGGAAAAAGGAAACCAAGTATCCTGCAAACCCACTCCATTATCTGGGACAGCCTGTTCTGGAGGACCTGCTGACAGTGGGAGAGATACCCCTCACCTTAAAAAATCCAATGAATCTTTATACGTGGGTGGCCACCAACGCACACAGGAAGGATCACCAAATTAATACGCGATGGATTGTCCCATTCTATTAATCATTGTTCATCTTTATGTATATATTTTGCAGGTTGTCAGAAGCCCACTGTGGGACTTATGTTTTCGGTTGTTGAGTGGGACATTCTTTGTATTGTTTTTCTGATTTTATTAGGCCTGTTTTTGTTCCCTACTAAAAAAAGATGGTATGGAAGGAGTTTATATTCTTACTTTGTGGATGTATTATCTCGTCTCAGTCAGCTGGGAATTTGTGTAACCAGCCAAATTGGCATGGGAACTGATTACTGGTTTTATCCAAATCTGGAATCGAACAGACCAAGGTCTTTGTGTGGACGTCCCCATGTCCATGTCAGTGGGTCTTAAATTCACCATCAGTTGGCTAAATTTCTCACAAATCTTAAATTTGAAGATAAAAATGTTAAACCGAAAGTGTATCGAAACACACCCATCAAGGAAAAATGTTTGTGGAGCTGACTCATCCCCATTCCAAGAATATAGCGGGACAACTTAGTACAAACCCTCTCCAGTGATCTATCGATCGATCTTATTGTGGCCTTTTAATACTTGAAAGGAGGCTTGTAAAAGACAGACAAAGATTTTTTCATCAGGGCCTGCAGCAATAGGACAAGGGGTAATGATTTTAAACTAAAAGAGGGTAGATTTTGGCTAGATATAAGGAAGAAATTTTTTACAGTGAGGGTGGTGGAAGACTGGAACAGGTTGCCTGGAGAGGTAGTAGATGCCCCATCCCTGGAAAAATTCAAGGTCAGGTTGGACAGGGCTCTGAGTAACCTGATATAGTTGAGGATGTCCCTGCTCATTACAGGGGGGTTGGGCTAGATGACCTTTAAAAGTCCCTTCCATCTCAAACTATTCTATAATTCTGTGATTCCATGATATATATATTTCCAATAGTGGATTGCCATCTTCCTCAGCCAGAGAGGGGAACAGGATGAGGCCGTTGGTGTTATGTTAATGTGAGTACTCTGAGTGTCTGTGATTTGTGTGTCTGACCATGTATATGTGTATGTTTGTGGTGTATGCATGTCCCCTGTGTGCATGTGCCTGCTGGGAATACATTTTCAGCCTCGCTAACTAGTTGGACCTGGGGACAGTGAGCTGCAGCAGCCTCGCCCCTTTCAGGCTGTTGCCTCCCGTATTAAGTGTTTTCCTCTACCAGAAACAATTCCACTGGTTTCAGCTTCCAGAGATTACTGTAGAGGCTTTTGTTTCTGTGGGTTTAAAATCTGTACTAGGGAAACAAGCTTCCTTAAAACCAGAATGGCACTCTGATGTTTTACCCCATAACATGAATGTATTCCTAGCAGGTTGGGATTTTTGGTTTGTTTTTTTTTTTTCTGAGAAGTCACTTTTCTCCAGAGGAAAAATAAGCTCTGTGCATAAGGCTGGCTGTCACTCTGTGTTAAAGCTGTAGGGATTTTAAACAGAAATACGCAGATTGATATGAGTGCAGCATGAAAGGAAATATGTGTATGTGAAAGCACCAGAAGAAACAGGAGAATGACCTTTATTGACAATGAAAACCAGGACGCAGCTCCTGTGACTGTCCTGGGACAGACAATCCTGCCCAGTTTAACTCCCCAGAGTATGGGCTCCTATAGCAAGCCTCTGCTCTTTGTTTTCTTCATTAGGAAAAGGGTCTTTCCTGAAGCCCAGGATTACCCCAACCCATGTGCAGGACCCCACACTTGGACTTGTTGAACTTCATGAGGTTCACATGGGCCCACTTCTCAAGCCTGTCAAGGTTCCTCTGGATGGCATCCCTTCCCTCCAGCATGTTGACCACACCACACAGCTTGGTGTTGTCAGCAAACTTGCTGAGGGTGC
The DNA here is from genome assembly GCF_000699245.1 of Pterocles gutturalis. Lineage (NCBI taxonomy): Eukaryota > Metazoa > Chordata > Aves > Pterocliformes > Pteroclidae > Pterocles > Pterocles gutturalis. Next base: position 7,651 of record NW_010140883.1, read on the forward strand.
ACGCAATCCCACTGTCTATGTCTCCCACAAAGCTGTTAAACAGCACTGGTCCCAGCAGTGACCCCTGAGGAATGCCTCTCATCACTGGTCTCCACTTGGACATTGAGCTGTTGACCACAACTCTTTGAGTGCAGCCATTCACCCAATTCCTTATCCACCGAGTGGTCCATCCGTCAAATCCATGTCTCTCCAATTTAGAGATAAGGATGTCGTGTGGGACAGTGTTAAATGCTTTGCACAAGTCCAGATGGATGATGTCCGTCTCTCTTCCCTTATACACCAACACTGTAACCCCGTCACAGAAAGCCATCAGGACTGGTCTTCCTTTTTTCCCTTTTTAAAAATGGGGGTTATATTTCCCCTTTCCAGTCAGCGGGAACTTCCCCAGACTGCCATGACTTCTCAAATATGATGGATAGTGGCTTAGCAGCTATGTCTACCAGTTCCTACAGGAAACGCAGATGCACCTCATCAGGTCCCATGGACTTGTGCACCTTCAGGTTCTTTAGATGGTCTTGAACCTGATCTTCTCCTACTGTGGGCAGCTCTTTATTCTTCCAGTCCCTGCCTTTGCCTTCTCTGACTTGGGCCATGTGGCTTGAGCACTTGCCTGTGAAGACTGAGGCAAAAAAGCCTTTGAGTACCTCAGCTTTCTCTGTATCCTGGGTAACTAGATCTCCTGTTTCCTTCCAGAGAGGGCCCACATTTTCCCTAGTCTTCCTTTCACCACCGACATACCTAGAGAAGCTTTTCTTGTCACCCTTGATGCCCCTGGCCAGATTTAATTCTGTCAGGGCTTTAGCTTTCCTAACATGACCTTTGGCTGCTCGGACAATTTCTCTGTGTTCCTCCCAGGCTCCCTGTCCTTGCTTCCACCCTCTGTAGCCTTCCTTTTTTGTGTTTGAGTTTGTCCAGGAGCTCCTTGTTCACCCATGCAGGCCTCCTGGTGTTTTTGCCTGCCTTCTTCTTTGTTAGGATGCATCGCTCCAGAGCTTGGAGGAGGTGATCCTCTAATATTAACCAGCTTTCTTGGGGCCCTCTTCCCTCAAGGGTTTTATCTCATGTTACTCTGACAAGCAGATCCCTAAAAGCCAAGAAGAGTGTGCACACAATGACCAATGGAGAAGGAGACCTGGCAAAAAGTGATAGGGAAAAGGCTGAGGTTCACAACACCTTTTTTTTTTTTTTTTTGCCTCAGTTTGCACTGGTAGGGTTTGCCCTCAGGTCTCCCAGGTCCCTGAGCCTCTTATCAGAGTCTATGGGCATGAAGCAGTACCCACAGCAGAGGAAGATGACGTTAGGGATCACTTAACCCACTTGGATGTGACAGGACTCCACGGACCTGAGGGTGCTGAAAAAGCTGCCCAATGTCATAGTGAGGCTGCTCTCTGTCCTCTTTGAAAGGTCAAGGCACTTGGGGAGATTCCCGACCACTGGAGAAAGGCAAATACCACACCCCTCTGCAAGAAGGTAGTAAGGAGGATGGTCCAGGTCAGTCAGCCTCACCTTGGTCCCTGGGAAGGTTGTGAAGCAAATCCTCATAGAAGCCATTTCCAGGCATGAGAAGGGCAAGAAGGTGACTGGGAGGAGTCAGCAGAGAGCCACCAAGGGCAAAGCATGCTGACCAATGTCATTGCTTTCTCTGACAAGGTGGCTGGCCGCGTGGACAAGGGTAAGGCAATGGATTTTGTATACCTTGGCTTTAGCAAGGCCTTTGACACAGTCTCCTGTAGTTTCTGTAAAAACAAACATAGATAAGTGGATGATGATAAGATGGATGGAAACATGTCTGTCCTACTGATGCCAGGGGTGTGATCAGTGGTGCAATGTCCAGCTGGCAGCCAGCATATTAGCGGGGTCCCCCAGGGACTGGGACTAACAGAGATCAGTGCTGGCATTGTAGTGTTAAAACTCCTCATTAAAAACCTTGATGATAGGACAGGCTTCACTCTCAGTAGGACTGCAGATGACACCAGATTGGAAGCAGTGGTCAGTATGCTGAAGGGCACGGCTGCTGTTCGGAGGAACCTAGACCAGCTGGAGAAGTGGGCTGACAGAAACCTCATGAAGTTCAACAAAAGCAAATGCAAAGTCCTGCACCTGGAATGGAATAACCCCATGCAACCATATGGGCTGCATCAGGCTGTCTAGGAAGAAGCTCTGCAGAAAAAGACCTAGGGGTCCTGGTGGACAACCAGTTGACCATGAACTAACAATGTGCTCTTGTGGCAAAGTGCCTTGGCATGAGAGTGATATGAGACCACCAAGCTGGCTTAGGCTCTGGCATGTGATGTACGAGGAGAAGCTGAGAGAGCTGGGTCTGTCCAGCTTGGAGAAGAAAAGGCAAAGGGAAGACCTTATAGCTCCTTACAACTACCTGATTGCAAGACGCAAAGAACACAGAGCCAGACTTTTCTCCAAGGTGCACAGGAAAAGGATGAATGGAAAAAGATGCAAGCTGGAATATGAGAAATTCCATTTAGACATTAGGATTTTTTTGTTTTTAATCAAAGTGTGGTCAGACAGTGGGGCAAACTGGCCCAGAAAGGTTATGAGATCTCAGTCTTCGGAAGTGTTCAAGGCTCAGCTGGACACAGCCTAGGGCAGCCTGACCTAATTTGACCTGCTCTGAACAGGAGGTTGGACTAGATATCTCTGGAGATCCCTTCCAGCCTAAATTATTCTGTAATGCTATGATTTCTTTAAGTAGAGCATCTTCTTTCCTAGAAGCATTACAATACACTGCATTGACTGTCAGGTTTGGGAGTGGTCAGAAAAGAGGAGGTTAGTTTGTTTGACTGTAATTTGATTTTGCCCACAGCCTGTCATACAGTTCTCATGGGTATGTCTCTTGTTCTCTTGTTCAGGCAGCAGGCTCCAAATTAAGAGTCCATCATCTTAACTAAAGTTTCTGTGATAAGTGTTTTGGTGAAAGTTAGTAGACTCAGCACAACAAAAGGTGAGACTTGTACAGTGGGAGATTTAGGTAAAGAGAGGCTAGTTAGTTGTTTGTTTTAGTAACTAATAACCCCATGCACAATATTAATTTTTGTAAGGACCATTGTATTTATACTTGCAGAATAAAATGATGAGACATAATCTTAACACAATGTGTAATCATCGTGAAAGCTTTCATGAAAAAACAAACCCTTGGCAGATCTTCTAATCACTCTGTCAGACTTCGCAAATGTAAAATATAGGATGCATGCTGGAGCTTTCTCCTTGTCCTGGTTTCAGCTGAGACAGTCATAGAGAAAGACTGTTGTAGTTATGACCCTGGCTGGTAGCCAAAATATACCAACCACTCTCTTATCCTCCCCCCTCCTGGGGATGGGGGAGAGAATCGAAGGGGTGAAGGGAAAATAGACTTGTGGGTTGAGATA
>NW_010140884.1:0-3705 GCF_000699245.1 Pterocles gutturalis
GGGCTAACCCACCACAAACTCATAGCCCACTGATGTGTCACTGCAGGGACAGCATAGGAGATGTAATCTGGCTCATAAGGGCCTTTGAGAACATCTAATAAACCACAACTCATGTGGTCAGTCACACAATAGGTCTGCACCTGTGAGCATCTGCATAAGTGTTTGACTGTGTAAGTGTCCAAATAAAAACAGCAAGAGGTAACTTTTTTTTTTTTTTTTTAACTTCTACAGGACTTCTGCGTGTTTACAGTATACATTGACACAGGCTTGCAGAATGCACTGGAGACAGAGGGGTAGTGTATGAACTGATTGTGTCACATTGCCTGTTGTTGATTAGGTACAGCTCACCTTTGCTGAGGTTGTAGTAATTTCAGTGCTGCCTTCTTTAAGAAATGTTGGAGATAAGTCACTTCCACTAAGGAAATTTTCTAGACTTTTACAAAATATTTTTGTCTGTAAAGTCAAACTTGTTCTGACTAACTTTACCTTAAGTGGTCAATTTTAATGTCATTCAGATGAGCAGTAGATATACAGAAACGTTTGACTGTCATCACTGTATAACATAAAATCCACACTCTTTCTGTGAAATATGGTCATGGATTTCTGTTGTGGCAAAAGAAATACAAAACTACTCTAATGTCATTCAGATGAGCAGTAGATATACAGAAACGTTTGACTGTCATCACTGTATAACATAAAATCCACTCTCTTTCTGTGAAATATGGTCATGGATTTCTGTTGTGGCAAAAGAAATACAAAACTACTCTAAATGAGAAATCACTCTACATAGGAAAAAGAAGTAGGAAATTACTCTAGATGGCTCTCTGTATAGTAACTAAACGCTAATACAGGACATTGGAGGTTTAGCCAAGTCAGGAATCTTTGCTTGCTGCCACTTTTGCAAGGGATTTCTGAAAGAGAGAGTTGGAAGATGTCTGTGTATGTCTCTGAACAACAGAAAAGAAGTGCCATCCCTGTATCCAAGCACCAACAGTATTCTTCTGGTGATTCATGTGAGGAATAATTATTGGCTGTGGTGGATTGACATCACAAGAAAGAATAAGATGGAAAAGCTTGTGGCTTGAGATAAGGTCAGGGAGATAACTTACCAACTACAACCACATGCAAAACAGACTTGATTTGGGGAAAACTAATTTATTTCCAGTTAAAATTAGAGCAGGATCATGAGAAACAGAGACAAAAACAACTTCCCCTCCACCCCACAGGCTCACTTCACTCCTTCACTCCCGACTCTTTTACTTACGCCTCCTGAGCAGCACAGGAGGATGAGGAATGGGGTTTGTGTTCAGTTCGTAACAGTTTCTCTCTGATGTTCCTTCCTCCTCACACTCTTCCCTTGCTCCATTGTGGGGTTCCACCCACAGGAGACAGTCCTCTACAAACTTCTCCAATGTTAGTCCTTCCCACGGGCTGCAGTTCTTTGAGAAATTGAGAACTGCTCCAGCGTGGGTCCCTCCCATGGAGTAGAGCACACTCCAGCATGGACACCCCATGGATTCACAGCTCCTGCCAGAAAACCTGCTCCTGTGTGGACTCCTCGCCACAGGCTGCAGCTTCCTTCAGGGCATGTCCACCTGCTGTGTTGTGGGGTACTCCATGGCCTGCACTGTGGATATCTGCTCCAACATGGTCCTCCATGGACTGGAAGGAGACAACCTGCTTCCTCATGGTCTTCACCACAGGCAGCACCCAGAGCACCTCCTCCCCTTCTTCTTCACTGACCTTGGTGTCTGCAGGGCTGTTTCTCTCACATTTTTCTCACTCCTCTCTCTCTAAACTGATGAGAGATGTTTTTCACCCTTTATTGAATATGTTTTCCCACTTATTCCCATCAACTTGGCTGGTGGACTGCTTACCTCTGGACAGCACTGAGTCCATTTTAACACTTGCTGGAACTGGCCGTGTTTGGCATGGGACGGCCCCAGACTTCTCACAGAAGCCACCCCTGCAGTCCCCTGCTGCCAGCTCTTGGCAATGTATTGACATAGCTCATCTGGTACAGAGACTCATGCTTCTTTTTGTACTGGCTGTAGTTGTGCCGGCCCATAAGCCCCCTTGAACACAAAATCCCTTGACTGTGCATGAAAGTTTCTCTTCAGACCCAAAGGGTGCCAGTCTCCCATACCTCAGGTCACACTTTCTTTGCTCCTCATGTAAAACTGATGTAGCTCTTGCTGGAAGGCACTGGTTCTCCATGTCATGACCCACTCCACGTCATGTGAGTTGTGTGTCCATAAAGCCCTGCAGCTACAACTAATGCTGACACATTTTTTTTTGTCTCAAGTGGCAGCAGTGAGAAAATGCATGAGCCTTGTTTTGGGTGGCATGCACAGATTAGATGGTGTTGTTTTGAGCTACCATAAGGATGCAGGAACTCAGTGAGTGCTTAGCATTTTGAGGTAGAGAAGACAGGTCCAGAAGAAGTGAGAGAGAGGGTATTTCCTGGGGCATTGCAAGAGCCAGACAGTGAGCTCTCACATCTGGAAGGGATGTTGATCCAAAATGGGAGATAAGGATGTTTCCCAGTGGTCCTGTGGGTCACACTTGTTTAGAAACCTGTCCAGCTCTGGCTTCCGGGCAAGTTCTGTGTAAGGAAGTGAGGAGCTTGTTCGGTGGGATGATATGCACAACCAGCTCACTGCTATGTGCCCATACCCACAGCACTGGGAGTCTAACAATATCGCACTGGGCTGCAGAGAACTGTCTGTGAGCGGCTGAAGGGAAGAATTCCTTGTGAGAGCAAACGTATGATGGAGTGCATCAGTGGACAAGGCAAGAGCTACAGGTGTCATCTATCTGGATTTCTATAAGGCCTTTGACACTGCCCCCACAACATCCTCCTCTCTAAATTGGAGAGATATCAATTTGATGGATGGACTGTTTGGTGGATGGACTGTTTGGTGGATGAGGAGTTGGTTGGATGGTCACATCTGGAGAATAGTGGTCAATGGCTCAATGTCAAGATGGAGATCAGTTATGAGTGGTGTCCTTCAAGGATCCATAATGGAACCAGTATTGTGTAGTGTCTTCATCAATAACATAGACAGTGGGATCAAGTGCACCCTCAGCAGTTTGCAAATGACACCAAGCTGAGTGTGCGGCTGACATGCCTGAGGGATGGGATGCCATCCAGAGGGACCTGGACAAGCTTGAGAAGTGGGCCCACAAAAACCTCATGAGGTTCAAAAAGACCAAACGCAACACCCCCAGTATCAGTGCAGGCTGGGAGATGAAGGGATTGAGAGCAGCCCTGAGGAGAAAGACTTGGGGGTACTGATGGATAAAAAGCTGGACATGACCCTGCAATGTGTGCTTGCAGCCCAGAAAGCCATCTATATCCTGAGCTGCATCACAAGAAGTGCAACCAGCAGGTCAAAGGAGGTGATTCTCCCCCTCTGCTCTGCTCTCCTGAGAACCCACCTGGAGTACTGCATCCAGCTCTGGAGCTCTCAGCACAGGAAGAACATGGACCTGTTGGAGCAAGTCTAGAGGAGGGCCACAAAAATTATCAGAGGGTATTAAATCAGGTTATTTTCAGGTAGTGTAAGTGTTTTCTTGACACTGTCTCACAGTAAACCAAAGTGCCTAGATTCTTGGAGATAAAGTCCACGAATGCCAGCATGCATAAAGAAGATTGAGGGTGGCTGGATTATCTAGGACGAGGAAGTCGACAAGGCCTTCTAC
>NW_010140885.1:0-14422 GCF_000699245.1 Pterocles gutturalis
ATATATATATATATATAAACCAAAGCCATAGGGATTAATGCAATGACTCTGTCAAAGCTTTTTAAGAAGCTAGGAAGCTAGCAAAAATTAATTTGACAGATATCCATGGCGTATAAAAGCAGCATGATGCTGCTCTCTGCTCAGTACAACATCTTAGGTTCCTACAGCAGTTGACAATGTGGTCTCCAATGCAATTTTGGCATTTTGTTTCCTTTGGTTTTGAGAACTTTCTTTCCAGTGTCACAGGGCTACTAAACACTGCTCAGGTTGTCAGAGCTCAAGGTGAACATTGCAATTCCAGGAAAACTTTTTTTTTAACTCATTTCTCACGTGCTAAAATCTGAATGTAGCAAATAAATGGCACGTATACATATGTAGAACTGAAGCCAGTCTTCTGCTTAAACTTAACCAGGGATTTAAGTACACATAGGCTAAATTAGGTGCTAAGTACTTTAATTTGCCCTCATTCTAATTTAAGGGAAATAGATTTATCTGCAGGTGCTTGGAAATTAAACAAAAGATTTAGTGGCACCTTGTCAAAAGCTCATTTGGCCTTTTCCATGGGGTTTATCCAAGAGATATATCCTGTTTCTAAATGCCAGACACTATTCTATGTAACTAAAAGGTCAGTGTGAATTTTAGTTTCTGTAAACAAGTTGAGCAGAACATGCAGAAGGTATCAGAGTTCAGTTTGCCTGCTGCTAGACTGAGGGAATCTACCAAGGGAGAGCTCATCCTACTTCCTCTTGTCAGTGGACTTTGTGATTTTGAAGTTTAATTTGAACACACATGTTTATCCATTTCCAGCTCAGTTCAACGAATAGCTATGTGTCAAGTAGAGAATAAAGAGCACTTAAAAGAGTCACAGGCTAGAAATCTGTGGTGATGTTGTTTTTCCTACAGTGCTGCTCCTAGTCTGTCTTTAGACAGTCTTGAGAAAGGAGATGAACATGAAATACTTTGCCCAACAGCAGCCTGTAAAAGACTTTGGAACTTAGTCTAGACACAAACCTCTTCCAATTTCCCCTTGCTAAAGGGGAAGGAAAACTTTGTGGGTGATCTTTGCCTATTATATAATCCTTCCACCACAAGTGTTGGGAAGATCTGTGGCTCTATTAGTTCTCTAATTTCCATCCCACTTCACTTGCTTGACACAAACCACATTGACATCTGCCTACTCATCACAAGTGTCTTACTGACTGGTATAAGTGTTAAAATGTAGTCTTAATCTAGATATATATCAGTTTGTATGCATAAACTTGCAAAGTTCAAAGGGAGATAAATTCTTAAGGGAAGTAAATTATAGAGTATTTGCCAAACAGGCAGGGTTAGAATTACTCCTCAAGGCAGTAATACTGTGTTTATGGGAGTCTGTCAAAAGTTAATCTCACCACTATGCCAGGCCACCTTGCACCAAAATTAAAATATACTCTTCAGGTCATGTTTTGCCCTAGGACTGTTTGAGTTTAAATAAGAGTGAAACAGCGTCAGCAAATTTGAAAGGACTGTCAATCCAAAGTTTAGCAAGTACACAAGGAAGGAGGATCCTGGGCTGTGTTAATAGCTGTGTAGCCAGTAGATTGAGGGCACTGATTATTCCCTGCTGCTTGGCACTTCTTAGACAGCACCTAGAGTACTGTGTCTGGTTGTGGGGCCTCACTACAGGAGAGGCATCAGTTAAACCAGTGCACATCCAGTGGAGGGCCACCAAGATGGTTGGGGGCTGGAGCATTCCTATGAGAAGAGGCTGAGAGTTCTGGACCTTCAGCCTGGAGAAGAGACAGCTTTGGGGGAGACCCTGCCAGTAACATCATTGAAAAGATGGAGCCAGACTAATACAGCAGTGCATGGTAGGAGCACAAGAAGCACAATGAAAAAACAGGCACATTGAAGCAATAGAAGTTCAGACAACATATAAAGAAAAGCTTTTTCACTTTGAGGACAGTAACAGTGAAAGAAGCTGCCCAGAGAGGAAGCACAGTCTCTGTTCTTAGAGGTTTCCAAGATCTGACTGGATAAAGCCCTGGTCCGATCTCATATATATTACAGAATCATAGAATGGTTAGGGCTGGAAAGGACCTTAGAGATTATCATATGCCTCTTTTGAGCAGAAGGTTGGGTTAGAAACCTCCTGAAATCCCTTCCAACCTAAATTTTCCCGTGATCCTATGCAATACTTTTAAGAGAAGGGGGATTAATCTGGTGAAAGGTCTAGAGCATAAGTTTTATGAGGAGTGGCTGAGGGAACTGGGGTTGTTTGGCCTGGAGAAAAGGAGGCTGAGGGGAGACCTTATCACTCTCTACAACTACCTGAAAGGAGGTTGTACCGAGGTGGGTGTTGGACTCTTCTCCCAAGTAACAAGTGATAGGAGAAGAGGAAACAGCCTCAAGTTGTGCCAGGGGAGGTTTAGTTTGGATATCACGACAAATTTCTTCACCAGAAGTGTTGTCAAGCATCGGAACATGCTGCCCAGAGAAGTGGTTGAGTCACCATCCCTGGAAGTATTTAAAAGACATGTAGACGTGGTGCTCAGGGACATGGTTTAGTGGTGGACTTGGCAGTTTTAGGTTAGTGGTTTGACTCAATGATCTTAAAGGTCTTTTCCAACCTAAATGATTCTATGATTGATTCTGTGAATATGAGGGAATTAAATGGGAGGAGAGAGGAAAGAAAGAGAGAAACTGTCGTTCGTGTTGAGGGAATGTAATCACCTGAGGGTGAGAGTTCAAGAGACAACTGGAAAAGGCTGCTAGGATAAAAGAGAGAGGAACTTGAAAGGAATCTGCAAAGGAACCACTGCAAAGAGTGAGGAATAAGAAAAAGAGGAAGATGTAGTCAGAGATAACTAGAAGACCTGGAAAATGATGGGTAAGTAGAGTGAATGAATAGACTGAGGGTTGGGAAATTCTAACAGGGTTCACTTCACTCTAAAAGGAGCGTTGGCCATACAGAAGTGCCTCAGGAAGGTCCGACTTGCCTCCCTTTCTTTATGGCAGCCCAGTCTTTCAGTGAGGGGGCAATTCTACTAAGAGATGACACAGAAACCTGCCAAAGCCTTCACCCAGTCTGCTGCAACAACAGACTGCCTCAAGACACCACAAAGTCAGCAAAGAAATTAGCAAAGTATGTTTTAGTGACCACTGGTTAATATATTTCATAGTACCCCCCAAAATATACACTAAAATACTCATGCTTACTTGATTGATCATATAGGGTTTTCTTAAACTATGCTATGTTCAGGTATGAACCCACACCTTGTTTCAGTGCCAGATGACTCCCAAAGACTGAAAGCAAGGTTTTAGTGCATACATCAGAAACAATACAGAAAGATCTTTCGTCATATATACAAATATGTACATACACCTATTTTTATCATGCTAGGGTGCTAAACACTGACAAAAAACCAACACAATATTTTACAGTTTTTGTCATGCACTGTTTAAAGTTGCAAGAGCATGCATCTGCTGTAGGAGGTACAAATGTGTTATTTCTGACACTAGATGGCAGGAGATTGAAGTAAATTATTTCCACTGGGTCTGAGTAACCTTCTTAATAAAGCAGTTTAAAAAAACAAATGTCTGCTGTTTTGTTAATCGGGTAATGAAATCAAATTGAAAGATATATTGAGGATTTTGAAATAAAGCAGAACAGACTTTTTTGTTTTTAAAGCTAGGAAGTTTCTTGGAGAATGACTGTCTGTTCAAATACACACGTACAATCTCACTAATTAGATGGAGATCATCATGGGTTAAAAAAATGGTGGAACGGATTCTACAAATTTCAAACTCCAGTGAAGTTTTCACAGATGAGATTAGAAGCTGGTGGTGTATTTAGAAACTAAATTACATGTCAGGATATTGTGAAACCTCAAACCTTAGAGTGCATGTTGGTTAGAAAGAGAGATCAGGATGAAACCTAATGGGAGAGGCAGACTATTCCACACCAAGTAATGGCTTTTGTATCTTTCACTGAAGTGCTACTTAGCACAGCTAAAGGAAGCCAGGTGGACTAGAGGGATTGAGATTCTGACAGGCACTTCAGATAGGTTCATACCCACCCTTTGTTCCCTTCTAAAAGTTTGGTTTTCATAGTCTCTGGCTTAAACCTTCATTATTTTGGACAAGAATCTTCAGTGTTATCAGTGCAAAGGGGCTTCTTAATGCAATTCTTACAAGTATCCCTTGTGATTTGTCACACAGCGTCATGTTGTCTGAGAGGGACAAAGGTACTACAACAGCCTTCCTACAGAGCTGATAGGTCCTTCGGGCAGCAGGGAGCCACTCAACCCTTACAGCAGCTCTTGCTTTAGCACTGCCCTTGCAAATAGGCAGTTTCTGCTCCAGCTCTTGAAGCTCCTGGGACTGATGTGCTGCAGGAAAGCTGGAAAATGAGAAATATTCAGTATGCCTTACGGGTGGCAGACCTTTTTTTATGGGGTGCTTTTTTTAAATAACAATTCTTTATAGGATTGGCTCTGTCAATTTTTATGGTTTTCCAGAGGTGTTGCTGTCACTGGCAATTTAATCTCAGGACAAGCAGAAGAGGTGCCTATCCACACAAGTTTAGTATGAAGGAGATTGTAAAGAAGAGAACGTGGCATTTTCACTGAGCAGTTTTGGTGGTCAGAGTAAGCAGTTCCTGGTCAGCTGCCAAAAAAAGACCCTGAAGGTTGGTCTGCAATTACCTATATCATGCCATAAGTGATCTGCACTAGCTTGAAAGACAGAGTGTGTCTCCAACAGCTATATGGGGCTACTCTGCAAAAACAGCACAGTTAGCTAATTTCTTGGTTTTAACAACCTTGACATTGAATGTTTGGAAAGACACAAGACCCAAAAAGACATCCTCACTTTTGCACTCATTTTGTCCGTCTGTTTCTTTACAGGATACTTGTTTTAGAGCAGTTAGCTACATCCATCACACAAGGCTGTAGTTAAGAGAATACATAGCCACTAAGACAAGCTGAAACTTTTCACTTCTTATTAAGTGCTCTCTAAAAATGGTGAGGTATCATTATACCTCTTTTCTAGACAGTGAAACTTAAGCTGAGGAAGAAGATGTAATTTGCACAGGGTCATTAGAAGGCTAGTGGCAAGCTCCAAATAAAAAGTTATGTCCCGCAGACTCCTGGCCCCAGATTCTAGCCACTACCTCCCAACAGCATGGTAAATACTCATAAATAGGTTTTGGTTTATTTTGCTTTAATATTGATCTTTTATATGTAGTGGGTAAGTAAGGGGTGCTCCCTGGTAGTGGAAACTGGGCTAGTCCCAATATCCTAGTAAACCACCTCAGCTGGTGGTCCCTTCCACATTTAATATAGATCCTATCAAACACAGGATACTTGTCTCAGATGTTACAAAATATGCATGTACAAAGAGGAAAAGCAGGACATACAGAACTTAAATCACCCAAATGATTCTCCGTAACTCATTGCTCCTCTGTTTATTGCATGGGTTGAATTTGGTTTGTAAGTAAATGCTTTCCAGTGGTGACTTTACATTACTTCCAAATCATAAATAAAAGTCCTAGATCAGGCTTACTACATATATCTGTGGAACCCTGCTTGTTAGATATTGTTTATGCTTCTCCTTGATTACTTCTGAAATGACTTCCCGATTCTCTTGTGGTATAAGGATATGATGTTGCTTCTTGCTTCTTTCCAAATACAGAACAGATTTTCCTATTGGACACTTCTTCTGTTTCTACATTATTATTAACAATTTATCCATCAAGCAGTGGCTCTTTGCCACTGCTAGGATTTAAACTGTACCTAGTGTTTTTGAATCCTTTTGTCCTTGGTCTTGCCAGCCATTAATTTCTTCCTGATGGACTTAGGTCCTCTTGTAATTCAAAATTTACGAAGTGTAGGAAATGTGTATCCATTGCTATATATTTCTAATTTTTTCTTATTGCATATTGCATTTTTTGTTGCTGTTGCTTAATTGCTGCAGCTATTTAACTACTGACCCACGATGGGCTCTTAGACAGTGCTGTCCTCTTTCCTGGGAAACAGATATAATCTAATTGTGTCTTCAGGCCATAAAATAACTTCCTCTCAAAGAACATTCAATTCAATACAGTTTTTATTTCCATTTATTAGAGTGGTGTTCAGGAAATAACTCATCTTTTTCATGTAGCCTTTAACAAATCCCAACCAGTGCCCCTCCTGGGCTTTGCTAACATGTTGATCCATAAGTATTCAAGATCCCACAGTTCCTTCCTAATCAATTTTCAAATAAGTGACAGTGTATTTAATGTGAAAGACCTTACTGTTATATGTTTTTTACTCTCTCCACCCTTGTTAAACAAGTTAAAAGCAGTTTCTCTGCAGTAGGCTAAGCAGCCTTTTTGAAGTGTTACAGAGGAAGACTGGTTTACAGCTGTACTAGCAGGGGATGCCATCAATTATCTGTATTTCTGGCAGGTAATTGAGAATATTGACAGAAGGTGCAACTACTCCGAACCACCTAATGGCATTTTGAACACCAAAGATGAGTGAAATGGAAGGAAACATCATGGCACTTCTCTTGCACTGGAGAGTAAGAATATATTCCAGTAGTGGGATGGTACAACCTTCAGATAGCTCTGTGGCAATTTCCTCTTAATTATTGACCTTCTCAGCCGTTAGAGAAAGCTCTAGATTATCAGTCTGAATCCTTGGATTTAATCCAGGGAGAACTGTCTCTGAGCTAAGAGATTTTTGCTATGGAAACAGTTTCCATGGTGCCTAGATAGCCTAATTCTGACTATCGGATATATCAACCAATTTGACAAAATTTGACCAAAGTACACACAGATTTACTTTCCATTTTCTTGGAAACAACAGTATTCTCAGCTGCAGTCACTTGTTTTTCCCCAGTGATAACTGTGTCACAGGAAGGAAAATGGTATTCTGCCAAAATACTTCCATATTAATGGAGACATTACTTGGATAGACTATCCCTGACAGTTCACATGGATCTTCACAACTAAGCTTTGCACTAATAGAGGACAGTAAACTGTAATTCATTCCCAGGGAAGAGGTCTCACAGCTCTTCTTACTTGATGTCTTAGAATAAGGAGAAGTTTCACTCTGTGGAGCCCAGGTTCAAAAACGTTCATTGCTTGTCTGGTACGTCAGGCACATGTGGGCAGGAAAGCAGGACACCAGCTGGGCTGGAAAAAAACCAAACTTTTTAAGCTTTTTAAACTTTTTAAACCCAAAGTTTAGCAAGATAGGTGGATTGATAATTGAATAATTGGATGAATAATCTGATTTCAGATTTTTCATCTGTAGAATTTATCTACTATACTTACTTCATATACTTACTTCACACATACCTGGGTTAAATGTTATTGTAAAGGATTATCCCACTTCTGCAGTCACACAGAGACTGAAGGATGATATGTGAAACACTTTTAACAGCGTTGAGAAACATCAGAGAAAGGCATCACTTACAGAGGTAACAAGTTGCCATCCACTGACTGACTACTCAGAGAAGTGACAGATGGTTTAACAGGCTCCTAAGGGTTAAAGGTACCTTCTACTCTGCTTGGCTGTTACTGCTCAGTGTTTTCACATGTTCACATTTGTGGACAGTAACACAGCAGATAAAAACCTTGTTTTTTTTCTTTTAAATGTATTACTCTCTGAATTATTTCTTGTTCCTCCAACAGTGAAACAACCTATCAAGAGACAAGAACATTATTACATTTGCGGAGGGGCGAGGAGAGGGGTGTCATGCTTATGTGCTTAGGGAAGTTTAATCAACCCAAGTAAAAATAAAGTGAAAAAAAATTGCACTCCTGTGTCCCAGCCCCTTGCTGTCATGCCTGACATCACCATGTTTAAGAGAGAAATGAGCGAAGAGTGCCTGCTACCAAAGTTACGGAACACTAGCCACTTTACCTGATGAAGGAAAGAGATAACTGACTGCATTCGGATCACAGACTACAAGGGCTAGCTTAGATATTACACTCAGATAATTCTTCCCATCAACAGCAAAGAGAAAAAGCTAAAATGTCATCTAAAATGTTCTTTATATCATGTGTTCTTCCTGCACTGTAACGCTGTGTGAAGCAGCACTCCCAACAGGGATGTCAGGTGAAAACAACTCTTGGTCTGCCCTGGAGGAAAATACTAATGAGCATCTTTGGCAAGTTCTTCTTTCTTTCTACAAACTGTTTTCGATCCTTTCTCTTAGTAAACAGTTAGAAACAGTTTTATACGTTGTCCTTTAACATTTTTGAAGAATGGACCTCCAACAGCAGATTACTACAGACAACTTTTTAGGCGTATTCTGATCTTTCAGTGCACATTTCTGGATCCCAGAACTTCCACCAGATGATGCAAGGATTCTCATGATTAAATTCTTTCCAGAACCAAAATTACATAAAGTCAGCTCTTGTTAAGTCAGTAGAATATTTGTCAAATCAACTCAATGGCTGTAAATTCAAGTAAAGTGTTAATCAGAAGTATGGAGGTTTGAGTTCAGATTATTTTTTTGGCATGGTATTTTCATATTTATGACTATGCTGCAACTTCTGGTGCCCAAAACCTTCTGCCATCTTTCTGCTGGGCCTGGCTCTGTGGGGCCCATGGCAGTGCTGGGCTGTGGAGAGTTGGAAACGTGCCCAGCTGTAGCATCACTGGGGCAGGGGCTGAGATGGGGCCCTGGGCCATGGGCAGGGCTGGGGGAGCCCTGGGTGGTGGGCAGGGTGGGCAGGGGCAGACAGGGCTGGTGGTGCCCTTGGGGCACCAGCAGTTCTGCTCATGGCAGAGCTGGTGTGCATCGATTTTTGGGTTTTTTTAAAGTTGATGACAGGTGGTATTGCCTCACAGTAGTGCTGCCTGCTTGTAAGACATAGGGACATTTGAATTAAATGTGCTTTTGGGGGGAGCTCTTGTTTTTCTCCTCAATTCTCTTTTCTGAAATATTTCACAAGATCTATATTTTATTCCCTGGCTTTTTAACATTTCAGAACGGGAATGACAGAATCCTGTAATACCAGTATTTTTCACCATTCACGTCTTCCAGTCTTTGCAGCACTTTTCAGCATTCAGGTTGCATAAAGCTCTGAAGTACGTGCTACCTAATTATATACAATTTAAAGCTATTGAGGCATCCAAATTTGAAGGAGGACAATCAAAATATCATTCCAGGCACAGATCGCAAAGTGACCTGATAATTATCAGGCAATGTTAAGGGCGAGAAAGGGAGAAGGAAGAAAGACACTTTTCATGCCAGTGCAGCTGACAGATAAATTAACAACTCAGTAGTTTCTGTTTCACTTACCTCCAGTACGATATTCTGTGTAAGGTTCCCTTTCCTCCCAGAAGATACAACAATAGCCCACTGCAGAATGTCTGCAGCTGGGATTTGTTTGGGGAATCGCACACCACAGTCTTTCACCGACTTACTCTTTCCAAAGTACCTTTGCCTCCTAAATATTTTCATATCATATGTGCACATATGGTAAATGCTAGTTGATATAAATAAAATCTCGTCACCTGTCATTTTTTTGTGCACAGTAGCTGCTATAGAGCAGTTATAAACACAGTTTGCTGGTTCAGAAGTCACTTAGATTTCTCACAGTGTTTCAAAATAAACATTGTTATTGTTTTTCCTTTCTTCTCAACATTATAAAAAATCATTAGTGGGTATCAAATGATTGCAAATAACGTGTGTACTAAAACTAGATACTGAACATCATATTTCTTTGTGAATGTGCTGCTCCCCTTAAAGTAAAATAAGTGAAACTGTATCCAAGCCCAAGTATGCTCAGACAAGTTTGAGACTCTGGGAACCAGTATGTTTGTCTTTTAAATTAAAAATACATTCTAATCAAATTCACTAATGGCTTATGATCCAGTGGTTATTGCCAGGAGACCCAAATGCTAGACTTACAACTGCCAATGACTTGCTCTTTCACCTGGGACAAACCATTCAGCCTCCCCATATCCTAGCATCCCCGTCTGCAAAACAGCTTGAAAATACTGCTTACATGAAGTTAGAGGAAGGCTGACATCTTTGTTGGGTTGCCCAGAGAAGTTGTGGATGCCCCATCCCTGAAGGTGTTCAAGGCCAGGCTGGATGGGGCTCTGGGCAGCCTGCTCTAGTGGTTGGCAACCCTGCCCACAGCAGGGGGTTGAAACTAGATGATCTTCAAGGTCCTTTTCAACCCAGGCCATTCTATGATTCTGTGACTGCAAAGCACAGAACTTCAGAGAGGGCTGGAGGAATGTGCAGTACAAGTTCAGTGTGTTACTAGACACAAATCATTTGTACAGGAAGTAAATACACATGATTTGTGTAGGAGGTGCAAGAAAATTTTAAATTGCCATCATATTTCCCAGTGTGAAATTTGCACCAGGACAGAAAAGCTAGAGAAACCGCCTGCCTAATGGAAGAGTGACTTTTCACTCAAATGACTATCCTCTAGGTTCAGATACAGGAAATGTTTTAATGTTGTTTCTCTATGAGTGCTAGCAAGGGTAAAGAGACATCTGAGACAAAGTCTACATACGGTCACACTGCAATTTGTTTATGCAGTTATACACATCTCTCATGATAAAAAAAAAATAAATAAATAGAAAGGTTTAAGAATTGCCATGAGTAATGCTTTTTTTCAGAACTCTTGGCCAAAAGTTCAAAACCAAGTGGCCACGTGTGTCTTAAGACAGAATCTCAAGACAGAACAAGCTTTCCTTCACAATGATCTGCCATAGATTCTTCAAATAATTTTTTTTCTCCTATGGATAGTTTCAAGAAGGAATTCCATATGTATAAAGAAAAGTATAAACACGAGTATAGCAGTCTTTCCAAGACTAAAACCATGCTAAGGAACAGAATCCATCAGGTGATGTCAAGTGATGTAATATTTTCTATCAGTATGCTTTCTAAAGACTCCTGTGGGGGAGTTGATCTGTTGATGTTATATACCTAATTTCCGTCAGCTGCTTCTAAAGCATTCCCATATTTAAACGTGTCTAATTTCTACAAAACAGAAAAGAATATTTTATCTATGTTCCTGTCCTTCTGTAGACTAACAGAATAATATCAGAACAGAAGATGGAAATACTTTAAGTGAAAGCTCCATTCTTTCACTTAATTGAACCATTTTATAAAATTCAGTTCAGTGCCATTGACACAATCCAAATAAAATGACTCAGTTATAGTAATGCAGCATCCCCAACTAAGCTGAAGAGAGAGTGTCAAGATTCTTAATTGCAAAACTCATCCCTTTTAATGACACTTGTAACTCATTTTAGAAAGCTAATTACATCTGAATACCCTCCAGGGCAATGCTCAGCACAGGCTCATTGTTACAAAACTAGCTGATCTTTTATTCTTTCCTGTCATGTCGTGTCATGCAGGCCACAGAGAGGGTAGGGTGATGGCGACACCCTGCCAAGTGCCAAGTTATCAGCAGACCCATGAAGAAGGACCACAGAGCTGTGTCAGCAGGCTGAGCAGGAGGCTGAAGCACCTTTAGGAGGTGGGAGCGGGGATGGGGAAGAATGTTCTTCTGTATGTAGGTAGCAATCCTACGTACAGAAGCACGGACACCCTGTGTCTTGCCTCTGCTGTGGCCTGGTACCCCAACTAACTTTAGACTAGCTCAAGTACCAACAGCAGCTTGTCCCTGACAGTACTAAGCTCAGCTCAACCTGAATAATGGACCCTAGGATGGGATAAGTCCTCAGGCTATCAGCTCACAGTTGCTACAATAACACTCCTAATTATGCAAAGTGGTTAAATTCACTCAGCCATGGCACTCATGCATGGATTTTATCACTTTCATGTTCTTTAGACCCCAAACCTAATCTAGCACTGAATCAGCAGGACCACTTTCACTGCCCTTCATCCCTTGGGGTCTCTGTGTGAGTTGAATAAATGGAGGCCAGATCTTGAAAAGGGCATTGCACTCAATCAGCTTCAATCTTTTTTAGTTATAGCAGTGTAAATCTCTGCATGAACACGCTTATTCCAATTTATTATTAACCAGTATGTTTTAATCTAGAACAACGTAAACCTTGCTTAAACTCCTGTTTCTGAACTATTATGGCTCTAACAAACATACAGCAAGAACTGTTTATTCAAGCTAATGCAAACTTGTCATGAAGGTGAGAGTTGGGACAGCTCAAAGGTCTCAAAACCTGCTTATAAGAAACTATTTGCCTTTTTCTACTCTTCTGTACAATTACAGGCTTCTCAATAAATGGCATGTCCTCAAGTTCAGGTACCAAACATAGGCTGCCTGTCCACTCACTTTACATGAAGCCTTTCTTGTTTTCATGCCATGTAGAATTGCCTCTGTTTCAGAAGCCTGTGTTCCTTGTTAAGCATGGGATGCTGTGGTAAATCCCACATCTTGATTCACTAAGAGGGAAAACATATCTCGGTCTTCTCTCTCCTGTTCCTTCACAGGGTCTCATCACCCCCAAGTCAAAGCTGCACACCAGAACCCTGCTGTTGGCAATTCCTCTTTTCAGCTCCAAGAGGAGGAGGAAAAAATTCTTTTACTTTCTTCCTCCCAAATCCTTAGCTTCACTGGGTGCAAGTTTCATAGCCCCATCTTGTCAGGAAAGTAGGCTTACCACATGTGTAACTTCCAGGCTCAACTAGTGTTTTTGTCCATTCCTAGCTGCCAGCATGAGGGAGCTCCAGCCCTCCCTCCAGTCTGCCCAGTTGCCTACTATCATTTAAACTGATGGACCAGAGAGAGACCAAGTGATCTTTATGCCCCTCACTACCTCTACCTCTTTTAAAGCCATTTTTAATATTTTTTGAGCTAGTTCTCTCTCTAGCTTCTCCACAGCTCTAAAGATGTGTTTTGAAATTAATTTTTAAATTCATTTTAAACAGGCAGAAGTAGTACATATCAATAAAGATAGCAACACCTTTATTTGAGTGTTTATTCCACATTCTGTTATTTATCTTTACGACTTGGTTTTGGTGCTTGAACTCCGTTCCTTTCTCATGTCTTCTTCCATTTTACTTTCAAGGAATATTGCAGAAAGGCTGGATTTAAGACTGAAATCTAGAGCCACAGAAGCCCATAATAAAATTCTCCCTAACTCCAATGGAGCCAAGTTTTCCTCTTGAAAGCAAAAAATTTAGAATATAGCCAAACTATTTTGTGAACAGAAGCCAATAGTAAAATTCTTCCTAACTCCTCTGGAGCCAGGTTTTCATCCTGAAAGCTAATATTTTAGAATAATAGCCAAACTATGAAATAAAGCAGTGGGTTTTGCTCCAATTTCATACTCATGCCCTCCAGAAGTCAGTTACTCAACTTCACAACTGATGAATTTTTACCTTTGAAGTCACCTCTGAACATACAGTAGAGCTTCTATTAAATAGGTGTATGTAAAGTTGAAGTTGCATTTATTACAAGACTGAAGATTTGCAGAAAAGGTTTGGGGTTTGCCCGTAGAAAAAAGAAAATGTTTTCAACAAGAGATGTACAACATCTCATGCTGAACGTACATCTGTGTATTTGCGTGTATAAGCACACACACACATACACACACACACATTCACCTCTGCATAGCCTCACCAGAAGTGAATCTGAGATTTTAAGCAGGGTATGTTATGGGGGAACGGGCAGCTCAAGGGAGAGAACACCAGTAACCAAACAAAAGGGAATAATCCTGCCCTGGACCAAGTCTTTTCCATTTCCAGACTATCACACAACTAGTGTCGGATTTGGTGCCAGCATGGAAAAGAGACAAAGGAATATGTTCATTGCCTTTCAGCCACAGCGTATGAAGTGTGTGTGGTTTAGTACAGTCCTTTTTCAAAAAGTTCCCTGTATCTCTGAAACATTAACAGGGATTTACATTAATTCTCACACATGTTCAAAAGTCAGCTGGTTTTATTTGTCTACAGCCCACTCGTTTCAGAGAGGCTGAAAATCAGTCGGTTTTGAAGCACTCTTTGCTCCTTTTTTATTAAAGTCAGCATAAAGGTATCAAAGGGGCTATCAATTTATTCCATATTGGCATTATATTTTTGCCTTCTTCTTTAACAAGTACTCTGTGTGCTTTCCATAAACTACAATTATTTACAACAAAATTCTCCCCATTTTCCTTGCTACTCCCACTGCTCCAGTGACTTACCTTTATGTGGGTCTTTCACCCTCACCAGTGTGGAAAAGACAGCAAACCCCCAGTTTTAAAAAAAAAGTATGCTGAGGGGTGGTGGTTTCTTTATTTATTTTATCACACCAGTCTCTCTTCCCCTTCCCACCACCCGGGCACAGGACTTCTTGTCAACACTGGCAGCTTGAAATCCCACTTTCTCCTCCGTTCGTGGTTCCTAATGGACTCTCTACCGCTGATATTTTATGTAGGACTCAACTCTTGTCCAGCCGGGAAAACCGCGTCGATAATCCCCCCGATGCCCCTTACTGCGCGTTAACCGGCCCCTGCCC
>NW_010140886.1:0-484 GCF_000699245.1 Pterocles gutturalis
GCACAGGTCGCTGTGCCCGCCGGCTCCTGTCCCCTCCTTCCTCTAGGGCTCCTGTGACCCCTCTCCTGCTGGGGACGGTGACTCTGCCCCCGTCTGTCCCCTCTTCTTCTCGCTCTCCTTGAACCCTGCAAGGACAGGCAGCAGAAAGTCAGGGTACCCCTGCAAACATCAGCCCTGCCCTGCAGGGTCCCCTCGTGCCCGGGGAAGCGGGAGGATGTGGGGAATTTGCCCAGAGCCTGGCTCCCTCCTGGGCACACAGGGAGGGACCCCCTCACGCCCAGGTCAGGGTCCAGGCTCGCGTGTGCCCGCAGGCTGCCCAGCACGGACATGCGGGCATGGGAGGGTCCACAGCCCAGCCCCTCACCCGCCAGACGCTCTCTCTGCTGGTCCATGTGGTCCAGGCTCTCCAGCAGACTGTCCACCTGTGCCTTGATCTGGCTCAGCTCCCCCTTGATGGCTTTTCAGCCCCCACTGCGGGGAGAGG
>NW_010140886.1:502-1151 GCF_000699245.1 Pterocles gutturalis
CCTGCTCGGGGATGGGGGAACACGCTGTCCTGGGTGGCCACCTCTGGAGCATCCTCCCCTCTGGAGCATCCTCCCCTCTGGAGCATCTTCCCCCCTCTGGAGCATCTTCCCCTCTGGGCTGTCCTCCTCTCTGGGGCATCCTCTCCTCCGCAGCATCCTCCCCTCTGGAGCATCCTCAGGGACCAGGGGCAGGTCCAGGGGACAGCCACCAGCCCAGCACTATCCGGGCTGTGTCTGCTGGATCCAGGGACTTGTAGCAATGAGGTGAGCCCTGAGTGGGACCTCGGGGGACCAGCAGCGCTCTAACGCACTGAGACACGAGGGCCGAGCCTCCTTCTCCTCCTCCCAGCTCCATCGCACTTACGCTTTGTCCGTCCTGCTGGGGAGCTGGGGCTGCTCCTGGCTGCGGGCTGGGGGCTCAGCCGGCTTTTGCCTCTGGCTCCCGCGTGAGTTTGTCTGGCCTTGACCGGGATGTGGTTAATGAGGGGGGGGATCTTCTGGTACTCGTACACCCTGCGAGGGGATGAGCACGGCAGCGTGAGCGCAGTCCAGGAGGTGGATGCAGCCAGAAGAGCATCTCCTGGGGTGAAGGACCCCCCAGGCTGGGCATTGCCCCTGCCCCATGAACCCCCTCCCCACGGCCCCCAGC
>NW_010140886.1:1250-1520 GCF_000699245.1 Pterocles gutturalis
AGGCGGCCTCAGCCCAGCCCCGCTCCCGGGATGCCGCTGCTCACCAGTATGGGAGCTCGTCCCTGTAGAGATCGTAGTCCAGCTCGCAGTTACTGCTGCGGGGGAGGAGAGGAGAAGGAGTCACCCACTCTGCAGGGCTGCAGGGCAGGGACCCCCTCACCTCCATCCCCAGCCCTGGAGAGCGGGAGGCAGCCCGGAGGGCACCCCGCAGCCCGGGGAGGGGGCTGTGTCCCAACCTGGAGGGTACCCCGCAGCCCAGGGAGGGGGCTG
>NW_010140887.1:0-1078 GCF_000699245.1 Pterocles gutturalis
CCCTGGTCCCATGCAGGGCTGGCATGTGGTCCCTTGTGCTGTGCAGGGCTGGTGTGGTGTCCCCAATGTCCCCGGTGCCATGCAGGACCGGCATGGTGTCCCCAGTGCCATCATTGGTGTCACTGCCGAGGGCCTGTGCAAAAAAGAAGGGGGTCCAGCTCGGAGCCCCTATTATCCCACCCAGCTCCAGGTGCTGCCACTCCTGTGGCCTCTTAGACTGGTGTGCGGGGACAGGGATGACGCCTGGCCCGTGCCCAGTGCTGTCCCTCACACACCCCTCTCCATCCCTGGGCGCACAGCTGGTGTTGCCGTGGCAACAGCCAGCGGTGCCGGAGTGCCACCACCTCCTCCCGCATCCCTCTTCCTCCCGGCCCTGATCTGCTGCAGCTCCTGCCCGGCTGTTCCCCCGCTGCAGACCCTCCGGCCACCGGGCACTGCTGGGTGGGATGCTCCCAGTGCCAGGCTCGGGGGCAGGGGACACCCAGCACGGTTGAGCCTGGCCAGCCTGGTGCTGGGGAGATTCCCGCTGTGGGCCTGGATGCTCGCCCTGTGCCCCAGCTGGGCTGCGCGTCCCCAGCTTTGCCAGAACCCCTGGTGCCGGTGCCGGGTGGCTCTGATGTGGTTTCCCCCCAGGACCCAACCATCCTGCCCGGCGGCACAACTGCATGCGTGACAATGAGTGCCATGCTCCTGGCCTGGGGTGCACGAGCCCCTTGACCATGGCAGTGGGGCTGGAGGAGCGATGCGTGGCATGGGGTGGGAGAGCACCAAGCAGGGGCTGTCCTCATGCCATGGGACTGTCCCCATGCAGTGGTGTCCCTGCATCCCTCTGTCCCATCCGCGTGCAGGTCCCACGCATGCCTCCGGCGCTCCCTGTGCTGCGCGGCACCGGGAAGATTTGTAACTTAGCTCTGTTATCTGGATAATATATCCTATTCATGTGGGGTTTAATAAATGAGATTTTAAAAATCCCTGCGTGAATTAACACGGGTTGCCATGGCGACGTGGGGCCCAATTTAGCGTGTGGAGTACGAGTTGGTGGGACCCGGGCCGGCCGCAGCGTGCAGCGCGCTGCCCT
>NW_010140887.1:1356-1728 GCF_000699245.1 Pterocles gutturalis
AGGGTGCTCTTTGCGCGGCCGGCGCTGCCGGTGGCTCGTCCACTTTGGAACCAGGGTCGGCGTGGCCGTGGAGGGACCTCGAGGCAAGGGCCAGCCCTTCTGCCCCGGCTTCTCCCATGGGCTTTGCAAAGTGCTTCCACACACACGGCAGCAAAGGAGATGCCCCAGCACGTGACCCGCAGTGTGAGCGGGAGTGGAGGCTGTGCTGCCCACCCTGTGACCAGCCCTCGGAGCCCTCCTGTTGCCCCAGGCTGCTGTCAGGGCTCGTGTCCTCGTGTGCCGCTGGAGCTCTGGGGACCTTGCTCCGGGATGCCCAGGGCCGGGTGAGCCACACTGCCTGGGGGGGCTCGGGGGCTGGGCATGGGGTCCTGC
>NW_010140887.1:1879-2157 GCF_000699245.1 Pterocles gutturalis
CCAGGATTTTGGGAATTATCCCAGCCAGCCCTGGCCCTGCTGCCCTGCCCGGGGAGGGACCCCAGCCCCGCTGGCACCCCCAGCACTGCGCTGGCCCCGTGTCTGCCTCCGGCCACACTGCTCCGGCTTGGGGCCGTGCGGGATGGGTAGAGTCCACTATGGGTGCAAAGACGGCGATAGGAGCCAGGCAACCTCTCAGAGGGACCCCCAAGCTCAGGGAGCACCCCTAGGCTTGCCACCCTCTGGGGTGCTGCTATCCCATGGGGACCCATCCCGGG
>NW_010140887.1:2221-2493 GCF_000699245.1 Pterocles gutturalis
AGGGGTCCCCTTGGGGACATGGGGTCCCTAGGCAGGGCCTCATGGCTGCCTCCTGCCCTCCAGCACATCCTCCTGCGCGGTGGCCAGTTAATTCTGGGGTTTTTTTCCTGCATGTGATTGCATTAATAATCTCCTCTGATAACAGTATTTAATAAAACCAGGCTAATATGGCGCAGTTCGGAAATGTCTTTGACATTTTACAATTCAATTTCCATGCAGTAAAAGGCAGGGCAGCTGCAAATCCGATTGTGGTGCAGTGCCCCGGGCACGCG
>NW_010140887.1:2728-2947 GCF_000699245.1 Pterocles gutturalis
GCCGGGTTCCCCGTGGGGCTGCCGGGGGCTGCCGGTGCCGGGTGGGACACGGTGGGGCTGCGGGACTGGGTCCTGTGGCAGCTTGGCCAAGCTGGGGGTGCAAAGGGGTGCTGGGACCCCCCACATCCCCTGTCTTGTAGCTGGGTGCTGCTCCTGCAGCTCCCCTGATCCTCTTGGCACAGATTAAGGGGTGAAATGCCAAGGGGGCAGGTTGGGGTG
>NW_010140887.1:3063-3321 GCF_000699245.1 Pterocles gutturalis
GGGACCAGGCACCGTTGAGTTGACAGTGTGTCATCAGTCCCTTATAAACTTCTTTCTGGGGTTCCAGCCTGGTGTGAGCCTCGCTCCCAGCAGGACTTGGCAGCGGGTGCAGGCTGGCGTGTGCCAGGTTTCCTTCCGGAGGGGGATTCTTACTCAGCCCGGGGTGACATCTCATTATTTTGCATTTTCTCGCCTCTCTTTCTGGCTGGGCAGCTTTTGTGGGTGTGACCCCTCCTCTGCCCCAGCACAGCTCCCGCT
>NW_010140888.1:0-8062 GCF_000699245.1 Pterocles gutturalis
TAATATAAAAGTATTATTAATGCTGTGCTGAGCTGCTGTGCACGTAATTTTGAATGGCTGCTTTTAAGACTGAAGCAGTAATTCAGTCCATTAGAGGCTGTACGCAGAAGAAACTCATGAATTTTTCTGATGAGCTTTGTGATGTGAAACTTCAAATCAGAAGAGTCCTAGTTATGGAACAAATGTAATATCTACAGCGTGTAGGTGGGGCTTTGACAATGTAACATTTTGCTGGGTGCTTAACTAAAATAACATCGTTTTTGCTTCAAAATTGCCCCACCTTACTGATGAATCAGGCAGACTTTCTAAACCAAACTGGTTTAGGAAAGGAAGAGGAAAAACGAGATGAATTACAGGTAAACTACAGCTTGAACAAATCAAAAATAAAGTGATAATTATCTAGAATGAGGCAGCTGACCTAAGCTATAAGGTTTTAAGTTTCCTTTTGAGAACAGTTAAGTACTTTGGAAAGATCTTTGTTAGACTTTGTTTCTGAAAATTCTTGCAGTTCCGACAGGCTGCAAAAATAATTTGTTGATCTGATTCTGATGTAAATTCTTTTTTGTCTTTCAGTATGACAAACAATGCTGTAATTAACCAAACTAATGGATCACAAGTAAGGATTCTCTCATTCTTTTTAAAGGCAGTTTTCATGTATTTCAACAGGTTTGAGGATTTTGTTGTTCATTCTTAAAATCCAGTGACTGATCAATTAAAAGTTAGGAATGTCTAACTACTAAATTGCATGCCAAGAAATGAATACTAATTTGCAAGCAAGATAATTGGTTAATTTAGCAGGAGTAAGGAAGGTACCCCTTGCCCCAGTGCTATATAGATTATGCTATTTATAGATTCAGATTTTCATAGGTACACAAAGTACCTTTGTGTGAGAGTTGTTATTATTCAAAGCGCATTAATTCTATATGATAAGTAACATTAAAAAAAGAAAGGGTGTAATTTATCAGCACCTGTGTTCGTTCCTGGATACAGTGTTTTTTTCTCTGAAAGAATGCGCCTGCAAATTAAAGAATATATTGTTAGCAAAAATTCAGTGTTTTCTGAATTTGAGAAGGAAATCAGAGACACCTGTCCCCTCAGTACTTGTACACAGACTACCTTGTTTCACTGAAAAGGGATGTTAGTGTAAGGTAACTCTGCTTCTGAGTACCAAAAAACCAGGACTTGGAGTTTGGGAAGACCCTGTCTCACTTTCTGGAGTATTTCAGATGCAGGGTGCAACAGAAACGGTCACATATTGGTGGAAACAGGAATCTGGTTTGTTTCAACATTAAAATACTCAATTTCTGCTGATAGATAGGTTGCTGGTCTGCCCAGCCTTTTGCCTTCTGTGCAAAAGGAGATTTTTTTCTTTTCAGGAGCAGTTATGTTTCAAATGGCGGTCCAAAGGCCGGAAACCTAAAGGTGCCAATTGTTATTGCAAAGTTACCTACAGAAGGAAAGCATTACAGCACGAATTTAAAAAGGACACAGCAGGCCATAGCTTTTTACTGAAATCCTTGAGCAGCCTTGGATTCCTTATGACCCCAGGAATGTGTGCAGTGCTGGAAAAGACTGGGCATAGGTATCCAGTGCTGTGGAAGTAATGGAAGACAACAGCCGTGTTTTAGCTTTGTGCTTAAGGAGAAGAGGTGTTGTGTTTTGTTGTGTATGTCTCATCACTTCATTAATGTGTGTATAGTAACTTATTTGTTTGTATTTTGTCTCTGAAGAGCTGGAATGCAAAGCCAAACCTACCTGTCCTAACAGCGGTTCCTTCTGCCCCAGTCTTAGTGGAAATAGAAAACCTCCCAAGGAGCCCGGGAGCCAGCCAGCAAGACAAGAAGTGGTATGTTCTGCTTTGCTGGGAAAAGAATTTTGCTTACTTATGCATGATTCATGTGACTGTTTCTTTATGTGCACTTAAATAAGCTGCCTTCCTGGTATCTTCAGCCTAAGTTGACAGTCAAGTTTATGATGATGCAGCTGATTTGTTGCTGTGAATGTAGTGTGGGGAGGTGAGGACAACAGGTTTAGTCACTGCCAACCAAAAGAAAATTTCTTCAGGGGCTGAAGAAATGATTAAATCAGGAACAGCAATCATTTTCAAGTCTTGGAGAGAGCTGCGTCCTTCTGATTAGCCAAAATACTCCTTGTAGCCCTTTGCTTAGTATAATGGGGCCCAAGGACTTATCTTGATCCTTAACAAAATGCAGAACCTTGTAAACCAGTATCCTGGTGAATCTCTTGAACCTTTTGAAATGAGCAAGCTGATTTTTTTCATTATCTTGGGGACAATGGGAGCTTGAGGAAAATGACACAAGCTGAAGATAAGAGCTTTGATTTCGTGTAATCAGAGTATTTGTTTCGTGGATTGGATGATTTGTTTGAAGATAAATATACCATATAATTTACCTTTTCATAAAGTAATTCTATATTGCCAAGCTATTTCAAAACCAAAACTGGCATATATCAACCTAGTACTTGTGCACACGTTGTCTTAACTTTTTCAGCTTCTTGTGCATTCAGAGGCAGTATGGCTTATCCTAGAAGGGTAATTCTCATTTCTGCAAGACTCTCCAGGAGCAGCAGCGATGGAATGGAGTGACAAAAAAGCTCTTATCCTAAGCAGTTTCAGCCCTCAAGAGAAGAAAAGATTCTTCTCTCATTGTCTGGCATATGAAACTACTTTCCTTCAGGATCTTTTAAAAGTGGATGATATCTTTTTTTCCAACAGTGCAATGATAAATGTACTTTAATTTTGTAGATCTTATTGATTAAAGACCTATAATACTGTGGATTTTGGGTTATAAGGGGAATGGTAATTCTGCTTTATGTGTTGCATTTTATTGAAGTTTCGGTCAGAACATATGATCAATGCTGTTTTTCTTTCTTTTACCCTTGATTTGTCTAGTATCTGAAATCTGTGCTTGTCTATGGTGAGATCCTGTTGATCGCTTGATTCGTTCCATGGTGGTGGGTGAAAGGTGTTGGTTTCTTTATTCTTCAGCATTCTCAATGTGGTTTTATTTTTATTCTTTTGATGTAATTGCGAAATGCGTGCTAGAAACGGTATTTCCTTTGGTGGAAATGTTTGACTCCTGCTCCAAACAGCTCTTCTTGGATATCTGGTTCGTGCTGGCATTCTTGATAGTATTTGCAAGGCTTCTGTTGCTTATTGAAATCCTGCTGCTTTTGTTCAGAAGCAGAGAGGCCTCTGTAGCCAGTCTGTTTCAGTTTTGGTCTTGGTACACCTGTTTTAGGATTAAGAACTTGAGTCTGTCTGTCCTAACATTGTCAAGGAATCTAAGCCTACAGTTGCTGCAGTTTGTAGCCTTTCTATTGAAGAGTGGGAGCGAATCTAAAATGTACCTGCATATAACGCAAAACCGTTTGCCATGAAGAAAACAAGCTTCTTGGCAATTGATGCATTTTAATCAAGAGTGTAATGCTTGTACTACATATGTGTTATGTTTCTTAGAGATGTATCATTATTATTGAAGGCAGTTGTCTTCTGGCAAAGAGGTTTTAATGTGTTCGCTGGAACAGTACTGCCTGTAATGAAGGGCAAATCCAGCTGTAGGAGGAAGGCAGCAGTTTGGAGCTGAGTCAGCAATTGAGCTACATTCTGGTTTCCTAGATGGGAAGAGGGGTTAAGTTAATATAATTGCCAGAGCATATGTATTTATTGCGGGGGCTGGGACTTGGCTACTGCACCTTCAAATCTTGCTGTCTCCATGCTGCTAACAAGATGTCTTTTCAACTGCTACTGTCTTCAGTTGGCCTGTTTCTGCATGAATTATCTTTACTTTCTGTCAGAAAAATAGTCTTCTTTTAGAGAGAGTTTGCCAAGGATTATTGAGAACACCAGAATCTTTTGGACTGGGGATTTTGTAGATGGTTAGATTGAAGGGGTTTAGAAGTAAGGTCCTGACCTCATGAGTTTATGTACTCTGCTTGGCAGAACCCTGTATTGGCTACCTTGCAGCTTAGATCCCTTCCTAATGTCAATGTTTCCTTTAATTTAAAATGTTAATGCTGCAGCTGCCAACAGCAATTGTGCCAGATTGTAGAAAGTACTTTGCCAGATAGGAAGGATTTTAGTGTTTTTATTTTTTCGTTTGCTCCATTCCTGTAAAATTGTCAGTACAGAAAAACTGGACTGGTCTTCATGGTCTGAAAATGGTCTGGAATATTAGCTGCAAGGCTGGGAAGCCTAAAACACAATCAGTGTCTTCCTACCTTTAGTATTTTCTTGAGAAGAAGTTTCTGTGTTAAGATAGGACAGGAGACAAAGCTTTAATAATTTTTTTTTCCTCATTGTAGGGGATTTTTTTTTCTTTGTTTGCTAGTGGGTGTAGCTTTCACTTAATCGCTTAAATTAGAGAAATGGGAAAATAATGTAACAAACTGTTGAGGATTGGAACCTTCACTATTCATGGGTCACTTCCTCAGCATGTTTCACAAAAACGAAAACTCTGAATTTACATGGGTGACCTTTATATAAATAATCTCTCTTTTCTAAAGGAGGACTATCCCTGAGCGTTAATCATTTACCACTGTTGTGAATCCTGCATGCTCTTCTGCTTCCCTACCTTAACATGTGTGAACTTCCAACTCATGCGCTGGCTGCTTGGCTGCTCTGACAGGGCTGGGAGTGTTAAACAAGGCTTTCTGGAACATGAGAAGGTGGAATTTGAGCTGGGGGCTGTCCAGGACCCCCTCTAGACGAACAGCAACAGTATTTCCACTTCCTTTAGATTTGGGTGATTAAACAAAGAATTTTGCATTAAACTGAAGGAATATGTTTGTTTTAGGAATTTCCTTGCTTGAATAGTTTATGAGAGTGTGCTTTTTTCCAAGCACTTTTTTTGATGCCTAACTGTCCCTTGCATCAGTCTCTCCTAAAACATACCAGTGAAGGATTCTAGTACAACACAGACAACAGTTAGCAAATCATTGTCTGTTTTTTTAAAGTCTCTTAGAATTCAGCTGTTTCAGTAAGTTGCTTATCCCTGCTGCTTTGGAGATGCTTGTGCCTAAAGCCTTAGAGTTTCCTACCTAAGACCTCCTGCATAGAAGTATGTTTCAAAACACTATTTAAAGTGATGAGTGTTCTCCCCTGCTCCTCTGTCTAGCTTTTGGAGGACTTTATTCCATCTGTAGTATAGGCTAGCCATGACTGTGCACAGCATTTCTGTGGTTTTGATTTTAAGAACTCAAAATTTACAAACCATTATGCCTTCATATGCAAAATCGGAAAACAGGGTCTTCATTTGTATTGTGACCTTTTTTAAAATGGCTCTTTTTCCAACTAAGTTTTTTATGTTGATCAAGTATAGCTACAGTCAGCTTCTTCAGTAGTATTTAGTCCCTTAGTCAAATAAATTGTGAATGATTTGTGTGTGCTATCCGGTTTGCTCCTGCACAGTAATGCTCATTTCTCTGAGTTCCTATTTTCTCCTTTTTTTAAACTTGCATTAGAATCTGTGTTTTCCAGTGACTTTGAAAACTGATGTTGCTTATAGATGCTTATTTCAGGTGTACATTTAGAGCTGCCACATAAATCCCTTCAGCTTCCTGCAGATAAAATGCACTGTATACTTGGGAGGTCTAGCTGCCTCCATCATGTTATTTTCTCCCATCTGTAAAATGCGCCTGGTTCTTGCTCAGTTTTGTGAAGTGCTTTGAAATATGAAGTGCTTTGCATTTGTTAAGTGTAGGCAATGTATACTTGAGATAGCTTAACTTGTCATTTCAGACTTCTGCAAAAACATGCAAGATACTGACCAGAAAAGGGGTTTACTTGGCAGTGTCATCATGTACACATATACTTGCATGCCTGTTTCCTTCAGTATTTACCTTCCAGCGATGCCCTTTTTCCTTTCCTTTTCACCTTTGCTTTACTTTTCCACCCTCTTTCTCATCCATACCTGTTTACTAATTGTGCCCCCTCCCGCTCCCCAATAATCCAGGCCCTTTGATGCTGCTGACCGCTGCCAACGTGGTGGAAGCCTGTGGGATGCGTGGGCCCCGCCGAGGACCCGCGCTGCGGACGGACAGTACACCGCTTTTGTCCATGAGCGCAATGTGAAGAATGCAAATAGCGGTGCTGGTCCCTATCCTGTCCAAACCACCATGACCAGTCTCTGAGACGTGGGCCTTTCTGGAGCTTAAGACTGCTTTGTAGCAGAGGCTGGAAAATTACGTTTTGAGCTGTCTCTAAGATAAAGACAATGAACTGAAGCTTGGCGATAGAGGGGAAAATATAAACTTTTGTTATGAAGGCTCTGCATATCGTGCGATTGGTATTTAGTCTTTAAAGAAAAAATAACGTATGGACCAGAAGCCACCCATTGCTCTTACATTAAAGAGAGTATATATGTATCTTTTTAATTGTGTTAAGGTTTTTCTTAATGATCAAAATATTCTTTTTTAGCTGGATTTAGCTTCAAGAGCCATGCAGGAAATCACATTTGTAATAAAACTACACGTGCAGCCAGTGGGTTATAATGTGGTTTCAAAAATCATGGAGAGAGAGAGGATGTAACTGCCCCTCCTTTTGAACTATGATTATTTAAAAGTATCTAAGGTTGTTGATCTGAAAACTAACTTTTTTTTTTTTAACAAGTCCTGTTCTGAAAAGTATTGTTTGGAAATGGAATAGAATTATTTTAATTTTTTTAAGAATAAAATTATCAGAACTGCTGAAAAGGCAGAGAGTAATATTTTTTTGCTTTCTAGAAAATTTTCTTTCCGTTCTGCTGCTATGCTCCAGTTGAAATGAAACAGAAATATCTCCTGACAAACACCAGTCCTACCATAAACAAGTCCTGTTCTGAAAAATATTGTTTGGAAATGGAATAGAATTATTTTAATTTTTTTAAGAATAAAATTATCAGAACTGCTGAAAAGGCAGAGAGTAATATTTTTTTGCTTTCTAGAAAATTTTCTTTCCGTTCTGCTGCTATGCTCCAGTTGAAATGAAACAGAAATATCTCCTGACAAACACCAGTCCTACCATATGATTCATGAGGTTTTTTTGTTAAGTTGGAGATTAAGACTCCAGCTTCATGGCTCATTGGTGTTCTTAGGGGCCTTTAACAAGTGAAGAACTACCTTTACCCTTGAACGCAGTGTTTTCATGTGTTTTCCGAAGTTAGCTGCTTTTCAGTTGCAATGTTTTCTTCCTATTTAAAAATAAAAAAAAAAAAAAGAGGAAAAAATGTAGTAGAGCGCTTTTAAAATTCACTTATATTTGGCTTTTAGGATAAAGAAGGTGTTTGGATGATTTTCAGATTGTTTGAATAAATATCAAATTGCCATAGAGCCCAGAAATATAAAAACATTATTTTCAAATGTCCAGCCCTGCAGAACCAAGAAAATAAGTCTCAGCCAGGATGTAACTCCACACTGCCTCAAATATTTTAGCCTCCTCACCCTTGCATTTGACAGGGGGAAAGAGATGGCTAATGAAATATGAATCTCTGTTTTACAACTCTGCTTAAAAAAAAGTCTATGCAAGTTACATATTAAAGATCTGTGGAATCTACAGCAGTGATCAGAGCAACCTGTTGTGCTGGTTTTAGTTTTAGGTTTTGCAAGGTGGATGTTGTAAACTTCTGAGGCAAAGCAAACCTATCTGTTTCTTTATTATTTATGAAGTTGCATAAGAATATGCAAATGAAAACAGGTGTTTTAACTTTAAAATAATTGTATAATTTCTGTGTAGATGAAGTGTGGTGGGTTAACCTTGGCTGGATGCCAGGTGCCCACCAGGCCCCTCTATCACTCCCCCTTCAGCAAAATAAAAGGGGAGAATATGATGAAAAAATCATGGGTCAAGATAAAAGCAGTTTAATTAAAGCAAAGGCCAAGGCCATGCACAGAAACAAAAGGTAAACAAAGATGTTATTCTCTGCTTCCCCTCAGTAAGTGATGTCCAGCCACTTCCCGGGAAAGCAGAGCATCAGTGTGTGCAGCAGCTGCTCCTGGAGACAAACACAAGAACAAATGCCCCCTCCTCCTCCCTGCCCTTGGCTTTTATGGCTGAGCTGAGGTCACA